>NW_024070187.1:64417284-64509221 GCF_014754425.2 Oryx dammah
GGAAATCAGCCCTGAATATTCATTGTTAGGACTGATGATAAAGCTGAAATTCCAATTCTTTGGCCACCTTTGGTCAGTGAAGAACTGACTCTTTGGAAAAGACCCTGATGCTAGCAACGATTGAAGGTGGGAAGAAAAGGGGACGAGGATGAGATGGTTGGATGACATCACAAACTTGATGGATATGAGTTTCAGCAAGCTCTGGGAGTTGATGATGGACAGGGAATCCTGATGTGCTGCAGTCCATGGGTTCCCAAAGAGTCGGACACAGCTGAGTGATTAAACTGAACTGATTACTACTATCATTATTAAAGTTGTTATTCTCATGTGAAGTTATCAAGCCAGCTTCATAAATACAAGATTCTAAATTGAAGACTGCAGAGAGGGAAAACTCTTCCATCAATAATTGCCCAGCCAACCCAGATTAGTATCTGGCTGATAGGCAGCATAGTATTTAAAGAACACAGTTTTTGTAATAGAAAGACCAGGGTTTGAAACTTGGATTTTTTTCTAAAATACATTAGCTGTTGTAACAAACCCAAGAATAAAACAAAAATTCACCTCTAAATACTGTTTTTATTTTTTCCTGTAATTTGACTTGCATTCTAGATTGCAAAGTTCTGATTTTTTTCCAGCTAAGTATCTTGAGAAACTTTCTCATTTAGGACACTGTGGGAAACTAAGAGAAACACCATCTGTTGACATTGTGAAAACAGACACCACAGGATAGGAATTTGAACATTTTCTTTTTTTAAGATTATTTATTTAAAATATTTCTTACTCTTCCTCTATCTTACTCTAGCCCTTTTGTTTGCTGAGGTATCAAGTCAAATTTAGCACATTATGTTCGGGAAAAAATTGTTAAGAAGATTTACTTCATTAGTGAGTTTCCTAAAGGATATGCTCTGGAAAAATGTCTTAAGTCCCTTCTCAGGAAGCACTTCCATAATATTGCTGTACACACTGGCTGCCCTAAAACTCACTCCATCATTTTCACTGCTTCTCAGTAAAATGTCAATTTTAATTATCCCTAAGCCACTTCTATCTAACTGTTCATTTTAACTTCTAATCCCTGGTGTTTTTTGCTGTTGATATAATCAAGAACTATTGAGTTCAGTGAAACTTTTAAAAAATTAATTTATTCAACATTATTGAAAAGACACCAAATTTTTGTTATCTCTCACTCAGGATTATTTTTCTATAGAAACCCAAAAGTTTGGGGTTTTGTTTTGTCTTATTTTTCTTGTTTGTTTTCAGGAATGTATCTCCTCTTGGAGGCCATACTTAAATAAAACCAGGCTAATATTCAAATGTATTTTCAAAATAGTGTTCCTATCTTTTACCCAATAGTGAAATGACTCTCTGCCGTATTCATCTGATCATTTCTTTTCATAAGGAATTTCTCCTGAGTTTGGGAAGGAGAAAAAACAGCCATGCTTGCTGATAGCTGGTCACAGGCACCTGTTAAAATATGAATTGGTACTCATAGCCTCTAGTTCTTCCCCTTTATAAAAGAAAGTTGTTTGGAAAGATAATCTGATAATTCTCTGACCCAAAGGTAAGAAGCAGAAAGATGCAGGTCATTCAGCCTGATGGATTCCTTTGGTGGTAGCATGGAGGGTACAAGACAGGAGAGACTGGAGCCACTGGACAGGACTGAAGGCTGAGCATGACTCCACTTCTTTATGACAAGCTCCTCCACTTAGTTTTATTCAACTGTTCTCCAACTTTCTGTGAGAAATGATAATAATAATAAGTACTACTTGACATTTGCAAAGTACCATATTTTTTTCATTTTTCATTTTATTTGACTCACTCTGTGGAAGACAGATTAATTTATCGCATTTACAGAGGAGGAAATTGAGACATGAAAAGATGAAGTGATATAGTGTGAGATATTTACCTGGAAGGATTGATGCCTGAGTGCTAAATCACATCAGTCATGTTCCACTCTTTGTGACTATGAGACTGTAGCCTGCCAGGCTCCTCTATCCATGGGCTTCTCCAGGTATGGATTCTGGAATGGGTTGCTATTTTCTCCACCAGGGAATCTTTCCAACCCAGGAATTGAACTCACATCTTCGTGTCTCCTGCATTGGCAGACAGATTCTTTACCACTGAGACACCCAGGAAGGATTGATAGAAGGATTAAATAAGATAAATATAGCACCAGGCTTAAAGTAAATATTCAAAAATACTACTTTACGGGGGACTCAGATAAAGCTCAGATTAGAGCTGAACTACTCTCTTTTCACCAAACTACGTAAAACTTGATTAACATAGATTTTCAAATTAAAATATGTTTTTCTACACAACTAGACACAAATACATTTTATCTTGAGAATTTGAAAATGAAACAGGATCCATCTATTTTTCTTTGTAGTTTTTTCTATTTCTCTTCTTCTGAATTGATTTTCTCCCTCTCTCTATTTTTAGAACACTTAACTATTTCACTTGTTTTCTAAATAAGAATTTTAAATTACATTATTTATATCATGTTTTTCAAAATTAAAATAAGAAACATAAACATTATTGATTTTATACTGTTAAAGCCAAATTCTTAAAATGTGCCATACATATTTTTAACTTTAAACTTTACTAGCAATAGGATGAAAAGTTCAGAAAGACACTGGTCAACTGATTCTTAAACAGTTTCATCATAATAAATTGTTTTTGTCTGGGATGTTTTGCAGCAACAATGCCCTTTTAAGATAAACTAATTCTAAGCCACAAATGTATACATTCACAGAAACACCACTATAATTAGAAATCAGTGCTGTGCTGTGCTTAGTTGCTCAGTTGTGTCCAACTCTTTGCACGTTCTACTATTTGCAACCCCATAGACCGCAACCTGCCAGGCTCCTCTGTCCATGGGGATTTTCCAGCAAGAATGTTGGAGCTGGTTGCCATGCCCTTCTCCAGGGGATCTTCCCAACCCAGGGATCAAACCCAGGTCTCCCACACTGCAGGCAGATTCTTTACAAACTGAGCCACCAGGGAAGCCCAAGAAAACTGGAGTGGGTAGCCTATCCCTTCTCCAGGGGATCTTTCCAACCCAAGAATCAAATCAGAGTCTCCTGATTTGTAGGTGGATTCTTTACCAGCTGAGCTACCAAGGAAGTCCATAAGAAAATCAGTAGTAGATCTAAAAGTCAGTTTTACAGTGCATCTAATAAAAATGATACATACAATTCTTAAATACTTTAACTTAAAAAATACATGTGCATTTACTTGCCAATATTTTTATATAGAGAGGCCAATGGAGCATTTTCTTTGAATTTAAAGTTTTATATTATCTCTCTTACATGAATCATATCTTCAATATAACATTTAGTTCCAACTTATCTATTTTTCTTTCTTTATGGATTTCATTTTTTATCCCTCCTTCCTGACTTCTTTTCCTTCCTCCTAGTATAATGAGAACTTGAAGAGACAAATAAACTAATTTCAATTCAAAACTTATTACAATTCAGGTCTTGGTTCTAATCCTTCATTAATCTTTATAATTTCAGCCTAGGTTTTAGTTATCTTATTAGTGAACTGAACTCAGATCTACTTGCCTGAGTAGACAGTAAAGCCAGTCTACTGACACTTATCTACTGTCTGTGGTGAAGGAATATACAGTGTTTACTGCAGGGTGACAAGCATGGAGAATGGGTAGCTAATGCTCAGAAGACCTGAGCTCCCCAGTGGCTTTCAAGGAAGAATTTTTAAAGTCAACATTTGGAGTGAGAGTTGCAGTTCATAGACTTTCTTCTGATTGGTTGGTGGTGAAGTAACAGAGTGATGTTTTGGGATCTTAATCATCAACCTTCTGGTTCCAACCAGTCTGCAGTCTACCTGTTCATGTTCAGTATGTAGTCACCATCCTCCAACTAGGTAGGAGTCTTATTTTCTGCAAGACAACTCAAAGACATGTGTCAGATTATGCCTCTCCCCTGAGCAGAAACTAGGACTCTGCTTTACCCCTGAACTATTTAAGCTATCATTATTTTGATTGCTGGACTGCTTTTCCTTTATTTCTTTGTTCCCTCACTTTCCTAATTAGTAACTGCCTGAATCTGCTCTTTGGAACTCAGGAAAAGTTGTGAAGACTAAAACCCTTTTCTATAATAAGAAACAAGGAATACAGAGGGGTTTTTGTACCCTAGTGAGCCCTGTACGGTCCTGTTCAGTCTCCTTTTTTTTTTTTTTTATTCTCTTAAATGCTGATGGGAACGGAGTGAGACAAGAAAAGGAATAAAGTTTTGGGTAGAGAGATAATCATCAACTCAGCAGAGTAATTCAGTTTGGAGGACTGGATTTAATCTTTCCAGCATGAAATCATCAGAATTATTTTAGCAACCTATATTCATCAACATAGCAATGCAGTATATTGTTTTCATATTATATCAATTTACAAATATTTCAAGTTAAGTATTACCCTAATAAACGCAATTGCCATATACAATTGGTTGGGAACAAACACTATCTTGAGAAGCATCTTAATCCAAGAAAGAGCAGAAAGGCACAGATTACAAACAGAAGACTATAGCTGGAAGCAATTGCTGACTAGGGTCATGAGTCAATGCATTTTAAAGGAAGAATGAAAAACATTCAAGCCAATTGTTAAGAGACCAGATAAGAAAGCATTTTCTGTAATTACTTTCAAAGCATTTATGACTTTTTAGCAAAAATTAACTTAATAAATAAAATATTCTTCAGAGCCTGGATTTGAATAAATCTAATGCACACAGTCCAAACATCTGGGCCATCCACAATACAGCTCCATACCTATGTTTTAAGGCAAACTAAATGTAGGTAAAGTAATGCTCAAAATTCTCCAAGCCAGGCTTCAGCAATACATGAACCGTGAATTTCCAGATGTTCAAGCTGGTTTTAGAAAAGGCAGAGGAACCAGAGATCAAATTGCCAACATCCAATGGACCATGGAAAAAGCAAGAGAGTTCCAGAAAAACATCTATTTCTGCTTTATTGACTATGCCAAAGCCTTTGAATGTGTGGATCACAAGAAACTGGAAAATTCTGAAACAGATGGGAATACCAGTCCACCTGTCCTGCCTCTTGAGAAACCTGTATGCAGGTCAGGAAGCAACAGTTAGAACTGGACATGGAACAACAGACTGGATAGGAAAAGGAGTACATCAAGGCTGTATATTGTTACCCTGCTTATTTAACTTATATGTGGAGTACATCATGAGAAAGGCTGGGCTGGAGGAAGCACAAGCTGGAATCAAGATTGCCAGAAGAAATATCAATAACTTTAGATATGCAGATGACACCACCCTTACGGCAGAAAGTGAAGAACTAAAGAGCCTCCTGATGAAAGTGAAAGAAGAGAGTGAAAAAGTTGGCTTAAAGCTCAACATTCAGAAAACTAAGATCATGGCATCCAGTCCCATCACTTCGTAGCAAACATCACTTCATGTTTCCACTTCAGTGGAAACAGTGACAGACTTTATTTTGAGGGGTTCCAAAATCACTACAGATGGTGATTGCAGCCATGAAATTAAAAGACACTTACTCCTTGAAGGAAAGTTATGACCAACCTAGACAGCATATTAAAAAGCAGAGACATTACTTTGCCAGCAAATGTCTGTCTAGTCAAGGCTATTGTTTTTTCAGTAGTTATGTATGGATGTGAGAGTTGGATTATAAAGAAAGCTGAGCACCGAAGAGTTGATGCTTTTGAACTGTGTGTTGGAGAAGACTCTTGAGAGTTCCTTGGACTGCAAGGAGATCCAATCAGTCCATCCTAAAGGAAATCAGTCCTGAATATTCATTGGAAGGACTGATGCTGAAGCTGAAACTCCAATACTTTGGCCACCTGATGAGAAGAGCTGACCCATTTGAAAAGACTCTGATACTGGGAAAGATTGAGGGCAGGAAGAGAAGGGGACGACAAAGGATGAGATGATTGGATGGCAATACCGACTTGATGGACATGAGTTTGGATAAACTCCAGGGGTTGATGATGGACAGGGAAGCCTGGCGTGCTGCAGTTCATGGGGTTGCAAAGGGTTGGACATGACTGAGCAACTGAACTGAACTGAAGTGTAGGTAAGTTTGTTAACAACTGATAAAACAACATTTCTCACAATAGACCATTTAGACATCACTTTATAGGTTGTGGCGGCTTCCCTGGTGGCTTAGAGTTTAAAGCGTCTGCCTCCAATGCTGGAGACCCTGGTTCAATCCCTGGGTCAGGAAGATCCCCTGGAGAAGGAAATGGTAACCCACTCCAGTATTCTTGCCTGGAGAATCCCATGGACGGAGAGGCCTGGTAGGTTACAGTCCATGGGGTCGCAAAGAGTTGGACACAACTGAGCAACTTCACATTCACCTTCACCTTCACCCTTGTTGGTTATGGAGCTTGAATATGTGAGTTGCCCTTTCAGTATTGCTAAAACATAGTTTGGACAACCAGATCAAAGTCATTTTTTTGGAGGTTTACATAAAATGGGAAGAAAACATTCAAACCAAAAACAAAAAATGTTATTACTCGATGTTGCCATTTTCCTTTTTCTACTTCTCTGACATTACTTACTCTTAATTATCCTCAACAGCTGCATCCTCTTCCTGACCTGTAAATATCGGAAAACCTCCCATCTCATGTCTCCCCTTCTTTTTCTATAGTTAATCCCTAGGCAAGTAGAAGTGATGCCATGGCTTCAAGCCCTCATTTAAACTCTCACATTTAAACCACCAATCTTACCCATATCCCTGAAATCTAGGACATTTCATTCCAGTGTCAAATAATCATCATGAACTTAAAGTCCCATAATAAAGTCACAATTCCCTGTCCACTTCAAAACCAGCTCCTGTCTCCTTTCTCCTGCCTTTCCCATAGGGCTACATATCTCACTAAATAATATTAACATTCTACCAGTTGTTCAGGCCAAAACTCATGAAGCCTCCTTTACTTTCTCTTTTTCTCAGCCTTGAGCTCATCTCTCCATATTTCCGATTGGCTCACATTCACAATATATCTAGAAAGCAACGACTCCACATTCATTCTACTATTAATCTCCTAGTCCAAACTACCATCATTCTATGCCTGGATTAAGGTGACTTGCCTTTGAATTAGCCTGTTTTTACTCTTGCCTTCATCCTGTTTACAGTTTACAGAGAAGTCAGAGTAATTCTTTTAAAAATAAATCATATCTAGTCAGTCCACTGTTCAAAACCATAAGTGATTTCCCATATTAAAATAATGTCCAAATATATTAATATATGGATATGTGTGTATATGTCAGAATAAGATCCAGGACACTTATTATTGCCTTCAAGATCCTACAATGTCAGATGTCCATAATTATTCTCACCATGCTTCCTTCCACTTTGCAAAAGCCACAAGATTCTTCTTGCTACTTGTCAGGCACACCACAAATGCTGTCCAGCTCTTGTATTTGCTACTCTCTGCCTTGAACATTCCTTCCCCAGACGTCCCCTGTCTCTGATCAACAATTACCACTTTTAAAAAAATGACCACTTTAAAAATGGAATCTCTTGAAACTTTCTGTCCTTTTATCATTTGTACTTTTTTCATGGCAGTTTTCACTATCTGGCACTACATTACATATCTATTTGATTATTTTTCTGTCCAAATTGAGTGTAAACTCCTTGAGAGCAGGATTTTATCTGTTTCATTCACAGATGAATCCCAGATTTTGAAGCAATGACTAGCATACAGTAGACATTAAATAAATATATTTTGAATGAATGAATCCAGAGATAAGAAAGAGCAGGATGTAGAGCACTTAGAATGCCTAATTTAGACTACAAAGAGGAAAAATCCTAAACAAAATGGCCTTGACTTCCTATTGGTATCCCCTTTCATGGAGGGCCCAGCAGAATTCCAATTCTAACCAAGAACCAGAGTGGTCCAAACTAAGGAGCCAAAAATGAGTGAGGCATTTCTAATAGGCATTGAATCCTGACTGTGAGCTGGTGTGCTTTGTTGTTCAATTGTGTCCGACTCTTTGGGACACCATGGACTGTAGCCTGCCAGGATCTTCTATCCATGGGGATTCTCTAGGCAAGAATACTGGAGTGGGTTGCCATGCCCTCCTCCAAAGGATCTTCCCAACCCAGGAAACAAACTCAGGTCTACTGGACACTTATCTAAATATTGAGCTCTCAGAGATTATTTAGAAATGCTTCTTGAGTTCCAAAAGTTTGTTGATGAGGAAAATATACAAATAAATACAATGTACTCTGGTAAGTAAAATAGTAGAAGAATAGCTCTATAAATATTTCAGAAAGGTCCAAATTGGAAAGGGGTTATACTTAGCCAGATACAGCTTAGTTGGAGAAGATGTCAGAAAAGATTCTTGTGCTAAATTAGTCTGTTATCTAAAACTCTGTATATAAAGTATGTCTTTTAACTTCTCAAAAATTGACTTAATGAAGAATAATAACTTATTCTTAGAAAGTATAAATTATTATGTAGAAAACTTTATTCTAATTAATATTCTTTCCCCTTGACATATTAGACACAAATAGTTTTCATATTGGTCTATATAAAGGAAATGTCAAAAAAGAATAATATAGTCATTGAGGCACAATACATGTCAGAAATCTGACATATTCTGAGTTAATTTTTTTTTAATGTTTACACAAAACTCACCAAGCATCTAAACAGTGACTTTGGGTGTTGGATGTGTAGTGTTCAGCTCAATTAAGCAGATGATATAGGTTGAAAGAGATTTTAAGAAAGAAAAAAATGAGTGAAAATATTTTGCTGACATTACTTTTTCTAATCTTTGAGAAACTACTTTTAAGAAGCAGTCTATCAGAAACAAAATTATTTCCATGTGACATTAGAACAACATTCTGTGTTTTTGTTAGTATATACTCACATTAATTACTTTGTCTATGCATTTGAAGGAAAACTTCTATAAACTGATGGATAAAGATAGTATAAATAAACCTAACTAGGATTATAATATAAAACAAGCATTTTGAACTGTTTCCTTCATTCCACCACCCCTGCACACACACATGGTGCCCATATATACACATGCTCACACACACACACATACATTTTACCTGAATAATTAAAATGTTTGCAGTAGCTTTAATCTTATATTGAGTAGTTTAGTGTGCCGGAAAAGTCCTAAAATCTCTAAAGTTCTTATATACATTCTCTCAGCTGATAACTACAACTTTGACATGTAAAATCAAAAACCCTTCTTTCTACTATTAGAAATTAATTTTTCATTCATATATTCCAAGTAGATGAACACATATTCAAACTCATCCCCCAGTACAACTGATTGGCATGAAAACTCTTCTAAGGGTAAGTTTTGACACAGTTTTGGGCCTCTGGAAGGTTTGAGGTCAACTGGGTAGGTGAAAGAAAGGAACAAAAGGAAAAAGTGAGGATAACTGAACATTAAGATCTCTCTATTTTATAAGTTGGCTAAAGAAGGCATCTAGTCTAAATTTTATTACTTTAAAAAGATGTCCTAGAGAAACCTCAGAGCTTAGTCATAGTCAATATTTTAATGCAAACAATATATATAATTTATGGTCATTAA
This sequence comes from Oryx dammah, assembly GCF_014754425.2. Classification (NCBI taxonomy): domain Eukaryota; kingdom Metazoa; phylum Chordata; class Mammalia; order Artiodactyla; family Bovidae; genus Oryx; species Oryx dammah. The sequence continues at coordinate 64,426,827 of NW_024070187.1, forward strand.
GACTATTAAAATGTTCTGGCAGAGGATTCCAACAACTGATGAGCTGGATAGAATTCTCCAGAGTTTGAAAATGCATTAGCCTATTCGATCTTTTGAAAACAAATAAGAGACGGAGGCACATTGCCTACCTTTTAGAGAGGGGTCATTGCTAATATTGTGTTTGGATCTAAGGCTAACAGTTGGCTGTTTGGCTAGTAGACATTTTCATTTTCAACTACCAACAAGCATCAGTTTTGACCAGAATTCTTTTGGAGCCAAAAATCAGTGTAGTAGTATTACTGTTTCTTCCATTTATTGCTTTGCAGGTGGACAGGTATTCTAGTTTCAATTAAGAAGACCAAAGAAGAGATCTACTAGGGGCCTCTGGAAAAGCCATCTTCACTTCAAGTTACCAAAGAAGAAATGATTCTTTTTCTCACACTAAACACAGGTGGTATCTTCAACGAAGAGATGAATCTGTAACAGTCATTTTGCATTTAAAAAGAGACTTAGCCTGGGGTAATTACACTAGTATAGTGGGAGGCATGAGGACAGAAAGATACAAGAAATTTTGCCCCAGATAACATCACTGATTTACAAAATTAACTAAATCTGAAAGCATTTGATCTCTGAACTTTTTGTTTTTTGTTTGTTTGTTTGTTTTGCTATGATTGCTTCCTTATTATTGAAGCCTTTTTTTGTTATTTGCAGCCAAAATCATGTTATCTGTATAGAATCAAAGAGAAGAATCATGCACAGCAATAGTTCTACAAATGCATTATTAAATTACAAGGCACAAAACCCAAGTATATTCAGTATGCTTCAAATTGAGAGCTCTTTATTCCTAATTCTCACAAGCAGATAAGGAAATACACTGCAAATGTATTGTAGCTGCTGAGTGACTCAGCCTGGCATGTTGCCTGTCATGAATTGTGTGCTGCTTTGAGTACCTCTCATCAAATATTCACCGCAGAAGCGTAAGTATGTGCATTCAACAGGTATTTATTAGACACTCATTATTGAAACTAAGGATGATATGGAATATAGCAGAAATTTAAAATGAGGTCTCTGCTCTCACGATGCTGACCATCAAGCTCAAAAAACAAGGCAAGAATGAGCTAAAAAAAAAAAAAAAAGGTTGTCAGAGATAGTACAAAGCCAAATGTTAAATAGATGATGTCAAAAATAAGTCCCACGGACTGAAAAGAGAGAAAAGTAGCATAATTTGGAACATTCATTAGAGTTGATGGAGTTTACATTAGTTCTATTAGACAAGATTAATTGATTAATCAAAATTAATTGATTGATTAGACAAGGCCTATTAGACAAAAGTTCCAAAAAACATCTATTTCTGCTTTATGGACTATGCTAAAGCCTTTGACTGTGTGGATCACAAGAAACTGGAAAATTCTGAAAGAGACAGAGAATACCAGACCACCTGTCCTGCCTCTTGAGAAACCTGTATGTGGGTCAGGAAGCAACAGTTAGAACTGGACATAGAACAGACTGGTTCCAAATAGGAAAAGAAGTATGTCAAGGCTGTATATTTTCACCCTGCTTATTTAACTTATATGCAGAGTACATCATGAGAAACACTAGGCTGGATGAAGCCGGAATTAAGATTGCTGGGAGAAATATCAATAACTTCAGATATGCAAATGACACCACCCTTACGGCAGAAAGTGAAGAACTAAAGAGCCTCTTGATCAAAGTGAAAGAAGAGAGTGAAAAAGTTGGCTTAAAGCTCAACATTCAGAAAATGAAGATCATGGCATCCGGTCCCATCACTTCATGGCAAATAGATGGGGAAACAGCAGAAACAGTGTCAGGCTTTATTTTGGGGGGCTCCAAAATCACTGCAGATGGTGACTGCAGCCTTGAAATTAAAAGACACTTACTCCTTGGGGGAAAGTTATGACCAACCTAGACAGCATATTAAAAAACAGAGACATTACTTTGCCAGCAAAGGTCAGTCTAGTCAAGGCTATGGTTTTTCTAGTAGTTATGTATGGATGTAAGAGTTGAACTATCAAGAAAGCTGAGTGCCGAACAACTGATGCTTTTGAACTGTGGTGCTGGAGAAGACTCTTGAGAGTCCTTGGACTGCAAAGAGATCCAACCAGTCCATCCTAAAGGAGATCAGTCCTGAATGTTCATTGGAAGGATTGATGTTGAAGCTGAGACCCCAATACTTTGGCCACCTGATGCGAAGAGCTGACTCATTTTAAAAGACCCTGATGCTGGAAAAGATTAAAGGCAGGAGAAGAAGGGGACAACAGAGGATGAGATGGTTAGATGATATCACCGACTCAATGGACATGAATTTGAGTAAACTCTGGAAGTTGGTGATGGACAGGGAGGCCTGGTGTGCTGCAGTCTATGGGGTAGCAAAGAGTCAGACACAGCTGAGCGACTGAACTGAACTGATTAGACAAGTACAATAGGGAAATTCAGAAAGGAAGAGGAAAGATTTTTCAGTAATATTTTTTGTGCATGGTACCTTATTGGAAACCATAATTGGATACCATATTGCTTTCTAGAGAGCAAGGTATCTCTAGAGAACATAAAGCAGAAAAATGATGTAAGAGAAGAATCAAAAATAAGAGAGACATGCAAATTTTGACTGACTCTGGAAGTCTTGAACATCAAGCTAAGAAATCTGACCTTGACTCCATAAGTAAGAAGATTACTGGTGGTTTTGAGGAGGGAAGTATAATAACATGGTGAAAACATTCTTCTTGAAGTAGAAATCTGGCATCTTGGTGAAAGACTGGAAGAGAAGAATGAAAGCAGAATGTCAGTGAATAGGCTATTGCAAAAATCTGTTCTTATGAGGAAAAGCTATACTCATAATACACATCATTAAGCAATACTGTCACTTAGAACTAAATTTACTTGAATGAGATTGACAATTCAATCTCAAGAAAACCTGATGCAAGGTATTTGATACTATGGAGATTAATAACAAGATATTGAATGTTTTTTCTCTTTTGGAAACTATCATTATTTTGATAGTTTCATGTTCAATGAGTTTTCAGTTGATACAAAGATGGAAATGGAGATCAATGGCATATGGCTCCTCATTCCATTGTTGCTGTTAATTTATGAATGTGGGATCTGCCCAGAATAGTCAGTAACCTTCAATAGCCAAGTTGGAAAACAAGGATGTCACTTCTTCCTAACAAGATTTTTGTTACTACTTATAGTCTTTAATTATGAGATTTGTTCGGCCTTTCATTATACCATCTTTAATTATGAAATTCATTTATTCATCCAAGCATTTATTCATTCATTTATACTTGTTATCCACAAATACTGTACTCAATAAGTATATTGAGTATATACTGGAGATAGAATGCATGCTCTTCTATGGGCATTTGTGTTTTATAGGGGAGTTGTGTAAGATTGAAGGCTCACATGTTTCAGAGAAGTTAGCTTGTGTGTGTGTGTGTGTGCGTGTAGTGAAAAGCACATAAGGAGAATAGGGCAGCAGAGGATGAGATGGTTAGATAGCATCACTGACTCAATGAACATGAATTTAAACAAACTCCTAGAGGCAGTGAAGGATAGAGAAGCCTGCAGTGCTGCAGTCCATGGGGTTGCAAAGAACAGACATGAATAACAACTGTTAGCGACTGAACAACAATAACAAAAAACACATAACATGAGATCTACCTTCTGAACACATTTTTAAGTACTGAATACAGTAGTGTTACATATAAACCCAGTGTGGTACAGCAGATCTCTCGAGCTTCTCCATCTTGTATGATTGAAAATCTATACCCACTAAATAGCAATCTCTCCATCTTCCCTCCCCTCAGAAAGAAATTGTTTTTACTGGGAAAAATTCAACCTATGAAAGAGATAGGAACAAGAGACTTTCCCAGTCCCATCTTAGTGTTTATGGAATGATGAAGTCAGATGGTAGATATAATCAGATGGCAGGCCTCAACAAGAATAATGAATACAATAATGTGAATTCTGTTTCTCTTCCCCTTGCATGTCTGAAAATACCATGATGATGGGAGTCGCAATGTTTTTTGTTCATATAGAAGATCAGTTATTACCTTTATGCAAAGCTTTCATTTTTATAAGCCTCCTTTTCAAAACATGCAAGTGGTGAATGGGCACATGAAAAGATGCTCAACATTGCTAATTATTAGGGAAATGCAAACTGAAACCTCAGTGAACTATGACCTCATGCCGGTAAGCGTGGCCATTGTTTAAAAAAATCTACAAATAACAAATGCTGGAGAGAATATGGAGAAGACGGAAACTTCCTACACTTTTGATGAGAATGGAAATGAGTGCATTCACAATGGAAGACAGTTTGGAGGTTCCTTACAGAGTTGCTATAAACATTCTTTTAAAAATCAAGATCTTAATGCAACCCAGATTCAAATACATTTCACTTAATCCTTATCTTATGATCAATACTTTTACAAGAATATGAAAAATGAAGTCAGATTTCACAGCAATTTCTATATAGCAAGACAGAGAACATAAAACTAAATCCAACACAAAGCACTGTAGAATCAGCATTTTATAAAACACACAGAAAATAAAAATTAAAGATGTTAAGAGAAAGAAGAAATACCTTTTCCCCTAAGGATAGAGATGAAGGCTAATGTGAATAACTTTTTATTTGTGTTGTTTCATTACTGAGTTATCTTGTGCATTGTAATCTTTGAAGGAATATAATTTACTATTTTTTTTTATAATGAGACACACAACATTTCATCGTGTAACAATTCAGAAACTACAGCTCAGATATGTTAAGAGCAGAAGGTGAGATTGAAGATGTTAGAATGAAAAGATAACTAGGAGGCCAGGTCTTGGAGTTGTTCTGGAATGGCATATTTTAAAAACACGTACCTTTATAAATGGGCAGAAGACAAAGTCCTAAAGTGAGTTATCTTAAAGCAAGGTAGAGATTGGAGAATATGAGAGAGATCAAACCAATTTCTTACATAAAACAGGCAAGGGTGAGAAATCCACCTCTGTTTCCAAAAGAAAAGAAAATGTGGTAATCTGAAAGATGTGGATAAAGGAATGGAATTGGGGAGGTGGAGAAAAGACATTTTAGAATATTCATTACTGTGAATGTGTTGACAAATCTCTAAGATATGAATGATGTACTTTTCATTGAGGACCCAGCTAAAGCCAAATAGCACAGTTCAGTCCTGGAAGTCAACAACATTGGGGAAATTCCTTGAATTGATTATGGGGACATTCCCTGAGTCATCTTCAGTGCTCCTAAGGTAACTGAACCATTCTTCTACAGATGAAACTGCACGAAGTTATGCTTGCATTTCTCTTCTGAATAAACATACAATATGATTATGTAAGTGTAGGAAGTGACTCAGAGCCTGTATCCATGAGACTGAAAGTCTTAGTTTTGAAATGGTTTATCTCCTTGATTAGATTTTATTAAAGATACACTTAGAGTACTGTCTGATCATGATCATTAGTTTGATGAAAACTATCCACTGGATAAAAGTCAAAATCAAAATTAAAAATATAGTTATCTGATCAGAACTTATCATAGTCTAACTGGTTACAACATGGTGAGTTGGCAGCTTACTCCTAAGCACTAGGGTCACAGCTCTGCCTACTCAGTCAGTGCTACCTGGACATCTCATCAACTCTTCAAATAGAAGATATAACAAAAACATTCATTGATTATCTTCCCTTCTCCAGCTTCCGGTATTCACAACTTCTGTTGATATCATTCTTACTCCAGGCAGTCAAGCTAAAAATCTCAAAGTGATTTCCTGTTCTTTTGTCTTGACATTCATAGCCAATATGCTGTCAAATTCATCTGATTTTGCAATAATAATGACAGAGAAATGAGCAATATTTTTTGAGCACTGACTGTGAGCCAGGCTCAACGCTAAACCGTTGTATGTATAGTTTCATCAAAGTCTCACCTTCATACAATTCTGTAAGCAGTAGCTTTGTTATATTCATTAGTAAACTCATTTGCTAATGGCCAAATATATGCAATTGGTATGGATGGCATCTATTTTCCTCAGAGGACCATGCACCTGCAAAAGCTGGAAAGTGTTGAGCGACTGAGGAAAGATATCTTTCCTAAAGGATAGTAGGGACTGGGCTAGAAACACGGGAGTAGCAGACTGAAAAGGAATTTGAGTCTCATACGAACAAGTTTGACTTTTGGCCTAGTGTCACATAAGCTTGACTTTTGGTAGAGGTGGGGGTGGGTGGAAGGAGTGTACACTTGAAGGCACAGCGTCTGTTTTTACAATGTTTTGATAATATTCTCTGAAGAAACAAGCTGTCTTTATTTCTGGTTTACCAACATGATTAAGGAAATTAGAATGCATAGCAAGATCAAATAGATTATCCTGCTTTGAATAGCTCTATGGTTAATGTGGACTCTGAGACCAAAGTATTCGTAAGATTTGAAAAAGTATCAAGGTGAGGGAAGCATCGAAAGAACTTTAAACAAAAGCTGCTAAGTCGCTTAGTCGTGTCCGACTCTGTGCGACCCCATAGACGGCAGCCCACCAGGCTCCTCCCTCCATGGGATTCTCCAGGCAGGAGCACTGGAGTGGGTTGCCATTTCCTTCTCCGGTACATGAAAGGAAAAGTGAAAGTGAAGTCGTTCAGTTGTGTCCAGCTCTTAGCGACCCCATGGACTGCAGCCCACCAGGCTCCTCCATCCATAGGACTTTCCAGGCAAGAGTACTAGAGTGGGGTGCCATTGCCTTCTCTGAAACAAAAGCTAGCAATGTATAATTATTTACAAAATATAAAAACAATAAATATTGGCCTAGAAGTAGTTGCTTTAATGAAATATGATAGCCAAGTCAACCTATTATGTATAATTAGTAGATAATTTCATTAAATATTTTGGAAATAAATAATTTCTTATCAATCAATAATGGTTTTGATCAATTTGATCAAAATCTCTGTTCAACTTTCTTAGAAATCTCACTCTTTTAGAAAAATCCAAACATAAGATATCTTCACTCTTTTACAAAAATCCAAACATAAGATATCTTTGCACGTGTGTTATTATTTTATATAAGGTGTGAAATTAAAAAAAATCAAAATATCTCAATTAATCTGCAGCCTCACATTTTATATTCTAAATAAGGATTGTTTTTCTTTTAGATTTTATAAAAATAGTCTATTAAAATATTGCAAACACAGTGATGGGTTTTGTTGACTTTACCAAAGCAAAAGAGCTAGTTGTTATACCAACAAAATGAGTTTTTGGGGGACTAGCAAAGAAATTGCAATTTGGGACAAGCAAACTATGGGGAATTGTAGACAAGTCCAGAGACCAGAAAAAGAGTCTTGTTTTTATAAACAGAGAGGACACCGCAGAGGGTTGTGGTAGTTCTTGGGTTGGAGGCAGTAGGCAGCTTGTTGCTGGCTTGGAGCAATCATTCTTCCTGCTGATATCTGTTAGCTGCCATGAAGGCTAGGACTTTGGCCGCTCCCGCTTCAGGGCTTCCTGACTTTATTTAAATAAGGTTTCCTTTATTCATTGTTACAGACACGACTGAGCGACTAAGCACAGAACAGTTTCTTACAAGAATACTTTCAAAGCACCAAGTAGCTTCTATTGGGAGACTGAAAAATAACTTACATACATTACAGAATAACAGTTCCTGTCTTGCATTCCATGCATGTGAGAAAGAAGTCTGAAGCCCAGAAATGCATGTATTTGGAAGACCAAGAATTCGATGGGCATGACATTTTCTAGCCAGATAAAAATACACATGCATATGTCTGTATGACTCATTCCACACAACTCAAAATTGCTAGAGAGTGGGTGTAGCTACGAATATTACTGCACAATGTAGTTTTCAAAGGAAAAAAAAAAAAAAACAAATTTGGCACTTCCAATCTCCCCGAGTAACTTTAGATTAATTGAAATTTTAATTAATAAAATCCTCAACCTAAAATATATTAAAGACGTGTCAAGTGCTAGAGAACAAATGAGGGAGAATGAATAATAGAAAACCAAAGTGGTAACTGTTCTATAAATGCACATTTTTTGGTCTGTCTGTCTGACTACATTTTAACTAAGTTAGGCCATGTCTCAGCCAGTAAATTGAAATAGACAATTGATTTATTTTTTGCCACTATTTCAATTTCATTGTATTTCATATTCAGATGGAAAGATCTAGATTGTCCAAATAATTTTTTCAATTTCAAACATCTCTTTGTAAATTGTGCTTGATTATTAGTTGTAAATAAGCTAGTTTTAATAGATAAAAAACAATAGCAATGGCCTTGACAGCTATCATTTTCCCTTTGTGTTTTCATAAGAGTTTCCTTATGCCAGGTACTTTGGGAAGTGATTTAACATGCATTATCTCTTTTAAACCTAAAAGAAAAGCATATGAACTTTTTATTATTTTTGTGGATAAAGAAACAAATAAACAATGTAAACAATGTAATATATTCTACACAGCTAGTAAATGACATAGTCAGTATTCAGTCCTAGGTTTGCATACTAGATCCTTCTCTAAACTAGTGTAATACTGAGTATCTCTAAAAATGATTGCTTCAATTTAGTAAAGACTATTGAGGGTGAGGGTCACTGGGCTTCCCTGATATTCAGTTGGTAAATAAATCACCTGCAGTACAGGAGACACTGGTTCGATTCCTGGGTCTGGAAGATCCACTGGAGAAGATGTAGGCGACCCACTCCTGTATTTTCAGGCTTCCCTGGTGGCTCAGCTGGGAAATAATCTGCCTGCAATGCAGGAGACCTGGGGTGATCTCTAGGTTGGGAAGATCCCCTGGAGAAAGGAAAGACCCCCATTCCACTATTCTGGCCTGGAGAATTGCTTAGACTGTATAGAGTTGTATGCAAAGAGTTGTATACAACTGAGACTTTCACGTTCACTTTCACCTTTCTTGTAATTTTTTTGTAAAAAAAATAATGTGGCAAAACCAATATGATTTCATTTTTTTACACAAAGGAGCATGCAAACATAGCAATGTACAGAAGCTGTGTAGGAAGCATGTTGTTAGAAAGTTTATAAGTGGACTAAATTTTATATATAACAGAGCCCAGCACACAGATTTTTCTCTTTGTAAATCACTTCATCAAAATTTTTAAAGATTAGATGGTTATTAAAGATTAAGTTCAGCTAGAGCAATAGTGAATGAACCTACTTCAGGAGGCCATGGGTATGTGAAGGAGAGAAAATAGGACCAAAAGATAAAAACAGTCTCCATGGTTCATTTCAGCACATCTTAATTGTCAATGCCAGTCACTGCAGCTTTTGCAACTGCTATTGATTATGAAATTGGCATCCTGAGCCAGAAAGGCTTCACTTGCTGTTCTGCCATACTTTGTACTGACTTGGGCATAAGTGAGCTTCAATCAGCAGATATTTGCTTTGTACATGTTGAATATAGCAAAAACCAAATAAGAAAGCAACATGACTTTCCTCTAACACTGTAACCTTCTAACTTAACCTGGTAGCCTTCATTCACAGATCTGCAAAATATTTCACATTGCTCTGACTTCTCCTGGTTTCACACAGCTGTGTGTGCCTGTAGGCTACGTTGCTTCAGTCTTGTCTGATTCTTCGCGACCTTATGGATTATTGCCCGCCAGGTTCCTCTGACCATGGGATTCTCCAGGCAAGAACACTGCAGTGGGTTGCCATGCTATCCTCCAGGGGATCTCCTGACCTAGGGGTGGAACTGATGTCTCCTGCAGCTTTGGCACTGCAGGTGGATTCTTTACTGCTAAACCACTGGGAAAGTCCCTTCACATAGCCAAGTTAATCTAAATAATGAGTTTAGCTTTTATTATGAGTCAGATTTTAATTCCTCTGTTGTTTCACAGTTGCTCTTCATTCCGCAGATTGTAAATACTCCCCAGATTGTAAATATAAGCTTATTAAGGGCATGATGTGTCATATTAATTCATTTATTTGTGCATACAGACACTGTTTTATTCATAAAAAAGGATTTATTATCATAAAGTTATTTATCATTTACTCAACCTTCCTGAGCTTCAGTTTTCTCACCTCTATACTGTAGACAAAGTGAATTATAATAATGTTGAAAATTAAATGATGAAATTTCTGACCTCAGACGTGGTCTGGGAGGTTTTCAGCACATGGTGGTTCCTATATTTCTTTCAGTAAGGTCTTGGTAAATGCTGATTTGGTTTGTTTTATCAACATGGCCAAATAAATTTTCTGTTTAGACATAGCCATTTACTTGTCAAATTCCTTAATAAAATTGGTCTTTAGAAAATGAAAATAGATTTTGGTCACTTGATATAGTTGGGAAAAAGTATTAAATACATCATAGAAAATACTTTCGGAAAAGGAGAGAAGGAAATGAATGAGGTTCAGGGCTAGAGGGAACATAACACAAGTGGGACCTGGCACTGATAGTGATAATAGTGCCACAGACTAAGAACTATGACTTATTTCATCTCCCTTTTTTAAGAAATTGGGAGGGGAGAGGGAAAAGAAGCAATAACAAACAACAAAAATACATTCATCTTGTGTGCAGGCATCAAAATATATATAAATATTCATATGTAAGTAAATATAGTGAATACAGTTGACTCTAGAACCAAAAGTATTTGAAATGCATGGGTTCACCTATGAGAATTATTCTCAATAGTAAATTTTACAGTACTATACAATTGATGGCTGGTTGAATCCTTGGATATGAAAGAACAGTGGAGAGTGGGCTATTAAGTTACACACAGATTTTGACTGCTTGGAGGGTTAGTGTCCCAACCCCCACAAAAGCCTGTACTTGTTTTTATGGAGAACATATGCTCCCTTTTTCTCTCTTTATTCTTCTCTCTCTTTCTAGTTATTCATGTAACTGTTAAGGGTGAGCAATATAGTGTGATTAAATCATGGTCTTCTTTAATCTGCACAGCTATTTTGGTCTCATTGGCACTTACCTTCTACTTTTCCCCAGTCTGCAGATATAGAAGATAGACTTGCAACTCTCACTTTAGTGTGCTCTAAACAATGACATGTATCAACTTTATTGAGGAAAAAGTGATGTTTTCTAATATGAAATTTAAACTAGAGAGTGAAATGTATAGATTCCATCGCAAAAGATGATTGGTACTCACACGAAATATTTTAAGCTCAATATATCTTTAAGATGGAAATACTTCCTTGTAAAGACTTAAGTCAGAAGTTCTAGTGGCATTCCATTATTTATCATGAAGAAAGCAAGATATCATGGAAATCAGATTGTGTGGGTATTGAGTTAAGATTATTTAGAATAAAAAGGAATGCATTTATGTAAAATATAATAAGGATGCTGTTTTGTATCTCTTTGAAGAGACTTATAAAGCCAAACTTCATGATCTACATTGTATATTGATAAAATTACCTCATTTATATTACCTTTGTAGAAATAAAAATCCTAGATTTCTACTCTACTAAATATAGTTTAAGGTATTTTCTTCAGCAGAAAAGTACTGTGTGTAGAAGCATGGTAGCAGACCTTCTCTGAGAACAGTTTCCATCATAGCTTCTTTTATGCTGCACTCTTAGAACAGAACATCTAGGGGACCAGATACTTAAAACAATGAGCAATGCTCACTGGTTCTCACATGTCAGTCAAAATAAAATCTTAAATATCCACTTTCCGAATGTGAAGAGATCACTCCGTCCATAGAACATACCTTGAATAATATTCCAATAAAAATATATTTTAAAATATAGAATTTTATATTGTGCCAAAGAATAGCAAGGGGAGATAAGAAAGCCTTCCTCAGCAATCAATGCAAAGAAATAGAGGAAAACAATAGAATGGGAAAGACTAGAGATCTCTTCAAGAAAATTAGAGATACCAAGGGAAAACTTCATGCTAAGATGGGTTCAATAAAGGACAGAAATGGTATGGCCCTAACAGAAGCAGAAGATATTGAGAAGAGGTGTCAAGAATACACAGAAGACCTGTACAACAAAGATCTTCACAACCCAGATAATCACGATGGTGTGATCACTCACCTAGAGCCAGACATCCTGGAATGTGAAGTCAAGTGGGCCTTAGAAAGCATCACTACGAACAAAGCTAGTGGAGGTGATGGAATTCCAGTTGAGCTATTTCAAATCCTGAAAGAGGACACTGTGAAAGTGCTGCACTCAATATGCCAGCAAATCTGGAAAACTAGGCAGTGGCCACAGGACTGGAAAAGATGAGTTTTCATTTCAATACCAAAGAAAGGCAATACCAAAGAATGCTCAAACTACTGCACAATTGCATTCATCTCACACACTAACAAGGTAATGCTCAAAATTCTCCAAGCCAGGCATCAACAGTACATGAACTGAGAACTTCCAGATGTTCAAGCTGGATTTAGAGAAGGCAGAGGAACCAGAGATCAAATTGACAACATTTGTTGAATCATCGAAAAAGCAAGAGAGTTCCAGAAAAACAACTGCTTCTTCTTCATTGATTATGCCAAATCCTTTGACTCTGTGGATCACAACAAACTGTGGATAATTCTTAAAGGTATAGGAATAACAGACCACCTCACTAGCTTCCTGAGAAATCTGTATGCAGGTCAAGAAACAGCAGTTAGAACTGGAGATGGAACAAGAGACTGGTTCCAAATTGGGAAATGACTACGTCAAGGCTGTATATTGTCATCCTGCTTATTTAACTCATATGCAGAGTGTACCATACAAAATGCCAGGCTAAATGAAGCACAAGCTGGAATCAAGATTTCCAGGGGAAATATCAACAACCTCAGATACTGAGATGACACCACCATTACCGCAGAAACAAAGAGGAACTAAAGAGCCCTTTGATGAAAGTCAAGAGAAGAGTGAAAAGCTGGCTTAACACTCAGTACTCGGAAAACAAAGATCATGGCTTCCAGTCCCATCACTTCATGGCATATAGATGGGGAAACAATGGAAACAGTGACACACTTTATTTTTGGGAGCTCCATAATCACTGCAGATGATGACTTCAGCCACGAAATTAAAAGACACTTGCTTCTTGGAAGGAAAGCTATGACCAATAGTATATTAAAAAGCAGAGACATCACTTTGCCAACAAAGGTCTGTCTAGTCAAGGCTATGGTTTTTCCAGTGGTCAGGTATGGATGTGAGAGTTTGACTGTAAAGAAAGCTGAGCACTGAAAAACTGATGCTTTTGAACTGTGGTATTATAGAAGACTCTTGAGTCCCTTGGACTGCAAACAAATTCAACATGTCAATCATAAAGGAGATCAGTCCTGAATATTCATTGGAAGGACTGATGCTAAAGCTAAACTTCCAATACTTTCGCCACTTAATGTGAAGAACTGACTCATTTGAAAAGACGCTGATGCTGGGAAAGATTGAAAGCAGGAGGAGAATGGGCCAACAGAGAATGAGATGGTTGATGGCATCACTGACTCGATGGACATGAGTTTAAGCAAGCTCCAGGGGTTGGTGATGGACAGGGAAGCCTGGGGTGTTTCAGTCCATTGGGTCAATATATTGATTTGAGACTACTTAAGCATAAAATGATACATTATTGTACTAGATTAATAATAAGGAATAAAGTATTCTCTGTAAAATTATGATTTATAATTACACAATTATGCTGTAAATTGCAGAGCTTGCTTTATGGACTATGCCAAAGCCTTTGACTCTGTGGATCACAACAAACTCTGAACAATTCTGAAAGAGATAGGAATACCAGACCACCTGACCTGCCACTTTGGAAACCTGTATGCAGGTCAGGAAGCAACAGTTAGAACTGGACATGGAACAACAGACTAGTTTCAAATCGGGAAAGGAGTATCTCAAGGCTGTATATTGTCGTCCTGCTTATTTAACTTATGTGCATTGTACATCATGAGAATCGCTGGGCTGGATGAAGCATAAGCTGGAATCAAGATTGCTGGGAGAAATATCAACAACCTCAGATATGCAGATGACACCACCCTTATGGTAGAAAGTGAAGAAGAACTAAAGTGTCTCTTCATGAAAGTGAAAGAGGAGAGTGAAAAAGTTGGCTTAAAGCTCAAAATTCAGAAAACTAAGATCATGGCATCTGATCTCATCACTTCATGGGAAGTAGATGGAAAACAGTGGAAAGAGTGGCTGACTTTATTTTGGGGGCTTGAAAATCACTGCAGATGGTGATTGCAGCCATGAAATTAAAAGATGCTTACTCCTTGGAAGGAAAGTTATGACCAACCTAGACAGCATATTAAAAAGCAGAGACATTACTTTGTCAACAAATGTTCATCGAGTCAAGGCTATGGTTTTTCCAGTGGTCATGTATGGATGTGAGAGTTGGACTTAAAGAAAGCTGAGCGCCAAAGAATTGTTGCTTTTGAACTGTGGTGTTGGAGAAGACTCTAGAGAGTCCCTTGGACTGCAAAGAGATCCAACCAGTCCGTCCTAAAGGAGATCAGTCCTGGGTGTTCATTAGAAGGACTGATGTTGAAGCTGAAATTCCAACACTTTGGCCACCTAATGCAAAGAAGTGGCTGGTTTGGAAAGACCCTGATGCTGGGAAAGATTGAGGGCACGTGGAGAAGAGTATGACAAAGGATGAGACAGTTGGATGGAAACACTGACTCAATGGACATGAGTCTGAGTGAACTCCGGGAGATGATGATGGACAGGGAAGCCTGGTGTTCTGTGGTTCATGGGGCCGCAAAGAGACTGACACGACTGAGCGACTGAACTGAACTGAACTGAACTGATATTGATAATAAGTTATGTGGGAAAGTTTGCATTAATTTGTCCAGAGAATAGTGAGTCTTTCTGTAGTTGACTATAGTAAGACAGCATGCTGCTGCTGCTGCTAAGTCGCTTCAGTCGTGTCCAACTCTGTGCGACCCCATAGACGGCAGCCCACTAGGCTCCTCTGTCTCTGGGATTCTCCAGGCAAGAATATTGGAGTGGGTTGCCATTTCCTTCTCCAATGCATGAAAGTAAAAAGCGAAAGTGAAGTCGCTCAGTCATCCCGACTCTTAGCGACCCCATGGACTGCAGCCCACCAGGCTCATCCGTCCATGGGATTCTCCAGGCAAGAATACTGGAGTGGGGCACCATTGCCTTCTCCGAAGACAACGTAGAAGTTAGCATTTACTCAGTAGTCTAGTAACAATGTTTCTACACATGAATATGGATCTCAGATGTTTGGAATTCATGCATGAATACCCCCATTCACCAGACGAAAATTTAGGAACTTCATTCAGATGATCCTGGTAACCACACTTTGAGAAACTTCTGTAGAATAGAACTCACCCGCAGAGATTCAGAAATGTGAAAACATGTAAGTGTAAGTTGGATCTATCTGCCTGGATCAGATGTATATCACCCAAGTGGAAAGACAGCAATATATTCAACAAAATGCTAATGTATTTGTTAAAATGAAAACCATAACTCAGGTGAAGCAGTACAGTTAGGTCACTAAGGTAGTCAATTATAAACAGAAAGCTGCTTAGAAACTTTAGACTCAAAATAAAATATCTATGGATTCAAATAAAATGACATCAAGGTATAAATTGTTAATATCTCACAAAAAATCCTGTAAATTATGCAGAATGGTTATTGTCACCTCCATTTCTATGAAAATATATGAAAATATAGAAACTTACAAAGGACACAATAATCCTTCACATTTCCATCACTCAGAATTAACAAATGTTAACATTTTAGTATATTTCATTCTTAAATAGTTTGATTTCTTGATTTTTAAATGTACACAATTTACATTATACATGTGCTAAATGCAGATATTGTCCCTTAAGTTATTAAGATTATAAAGTCACTGATGAAGACCATTTAGTCCCTTCTCTCCTTTACAAAATATTGCAAGCTTTTCCTTGAGTCATGCATAACTGTGAGTCATGCATAAGCTGTCAGAAATAATGTTCATTTACAGTATGGCAACTGTCTGTTGCCATACTGTCACTATCAGCTGTTAACTCATTATGCTGCTACTGTCCATTTAAAATGTATCCAGGGATATTCACAGCATGCATGCTCAGTATAGCAGCCAGAAAGATATTTTATGTTTGTAGATATGAAAAATGATACATGAGGATAATTTCACATAAAGATATTACACTATTAAGTCATTCCAAGCATGTAAAGAACTAAGCAAATAAAAGAATTGGAAATGTCACACTCCAAAAAGAAGAGTAAAATTTTTTAAAAAAGAGAGATTGATATATAAGAAGATATAAAAAGCCTCTTGATGAAAGTGAAAGAGGAGAGTGAAAAGGTTGGCTTAAAGCTCAACATTCAGAAAACAAAGATCATGGTATCTGGTCCCATCACTTCATGGGAAATAGATGGGGAAACCGTGGAAACAGTCTCAGACTTTTTTGGGGGGGGGCTTCAAAATCACTGCAGATGATGATTGCAGCCATGAAATTAAAAGATGCTTACTCCTTGGAAGGAAAATTATGACCAACCTAGATAGTATATTCAAAAGCAGAGACATTACTTTGCCAACAAAGTTCCGTCTAATCAAGGCTATGGTTTTTCCAGTGGTCATGTATGGATGTGAGATTTGGATGGTGAAGAAAGCTGAGCACTGAAGAATTGATGTTTTTGAACTGTGGTGTTGGAGAAAACTCTTGAGAGTCCCCTGGACTGCAAGGAGATCCAACCAGTCCATTCTAATGGAGATCAGTCCTGGGTGTTCTTTGGAAGGACTGATGCTAAAGCTGAAACTCCAATACTTTGGCCACCTCACGTGAACAGGTGACTCATTGGAAAAGATGCTGGGAGGGATTGGGGGCAGGAGGAGAAGGGGACGACAGAGGATGAGATGGCTGGATGACATCACCCACTCAATGGACGTGAGTTTGCGTGAACTCCAGGAGTTGGTGATGGACAGGGAGGCCTGGCGTGCTGTGGTTCATGGGGTCGCAAAGAGACACAACTAAGCAACTGAACTGCAGTGAACTGAATTCTTAGATGGAATAATTTTTAAAATTGCATACCTATTATGGTTCTAAAATAAAAGTATAAGAACCTAAAATGGAAATAATTTTTAAAAGATTTTGGGGAAAGGGAGATTTTGACCTAAATCATAATGGTCATAGGCAAAATTTGGTGAAAAGGAAAAAGGGAGCTATTCTTTGCTGAGAACACAGTATACACAGTCACTAAAGTGGAAATGTCTGAGTGAACTCTGGGAGATGGTGATGAACAGGGAGGCCTGGAGTGCTGTGATTCATGGGGTTGCAAAGAGTCGGACACGACTGAGCGACTGAACTGAACTGAATTGAACTGAAAGTGGAAATGTACAAGCTGTTGTAGACCATATCACAAGACCACCTAGACTATGACTCATTAGGTGAGGAGGAGATTTGAAAACTGGGTCAACTGCTTAAAAAGCTCTAACAATAGGTTTTTAAAAATGATTTTTTGCAGGTTAGATGTTCTATAAATCATTGGTCTTATTATTAGATATTATGCATTAATATTATTTCCATTTCCCTCCATACTTGGGAACTGTTACCTACTCTGTGCCCTCATGATAATTTATAGCATAACCACATTATAGTTTCTATGGGGTTGTGAGGCAAAGAAATGTCTTCACCTTTGTTTACTTAAGACACTGAGCTTTTTCTCATATGATTTATATATATATATATATATATATGTATATATATACATATATATATATAGTTTGGTTTGGTGGAATTTGCAAAAGGTGATAGGAATGAGTATAGATTCTTGAACAAGTTTTCATGATGGTATAAACCATCCTTCAGAGTCTGGTACCTGGTGGAGCAAAATGTGGAGATGGAGAGGGGAGAAGGGAATCGTGGCAGGTAACTGGCAAGTGGCTAATGCCTTAGTGCAGGTGTGAGGCATCAAGGATGAGACTTGCACGACACAGAGGAAATGAGAAAAAGTGCAACCTGTGAGAAAAGGAGGCAGAAGAAAAAGAACCCATTGATTACTTGGATATAAAGTAATGAATAAGAGGGGAACAGAAACAGGCCCTTATTAGGAAACTCATATTAGCTTTTTCTCTTCATTGTCTTTAAAAACAGAAAGGAATAAAGTCAGTCAGGGCACAAATAAAAGTTTAAGAATGAATATGTACATGTTGTGCAGAAGAAAAATAGAATTAATACATTCAAAGAAAGTGGAATGTAATTAAAAATAGTAAATTAATCAAGAAGATGATCCGTGAAAGTTGGATCATCTATTACATATATATATATATATGTATGTATGTATGTATGTGTATATACACAGTCAACTTTCTATATCAAGTGTTCTACATCTGCAGATTCAACCACCACAGATCAAAAATATTCAAATAATTTCCAGAAAGTTCTGAAAAGCAAAGCTTAAATTTGCCACATGGCCTGAAACTATTTACAAGTCATTTGCATTGTGTTAGCATTACAAGTAATCTAGAGCCGATTCAAAGTATACAGGAGCCTGTTTGTTGGTTGTATGCAGATACTATGCCATTTCATATAAGGGGCTTGAGTATCCACAAATTTTAGTATACTTGGGTGGTCTTGGAACCAATTCCCCATGGAGACCAAAAGATAATTGTACATCTACATGTATAATAATAACATGTTAAACAATATTTTTATGATTTTGAAGTGTAAGGAATAGAACTCAAAGGAAATTATAATGTTGAGTTAAAGGACGTTTAAATAGAAAAATATACATAAAATAAATATGGGAAACATATACTAATATTTATAACTCATGAGTTAGTACTCATAGGAAAAAAAGACTCTACAATTATTTTTTCTTACAGCAACAGAATGAGAGAAAAAAATAGATTCTCTAGCCACTGTCTATTCTGGCGTCGTATGGAATGACACAGTAAGACATGCCGGGCAATAGTAATTTTAATCACTTTCAAGATTGATTTATTTTCAATTTCAAGTTCAGTCTGATGAAAGGTGTTATAATGGCAGCTTGAGATTCTGGAAGTAAAGAACATGAGAAGCAGTAATTTAAAGTGTTCTACACATAGTCCTCTACCTTGACAGGGAAGATGACTACAGGCATTCAATTACTGTACTCCTTTTTTGTTTACACTAATGCTACTTAACTTGAATCTTGTCTGTAGAGAGAAGCGTCCTTTAAGTAATTTTTATTACACCTTTAGTAGATAAAATAGGGCACATTGTCCCCCCAGTTACAATATTGGGACACGGGGCCATTGTCACCATGGCACTAGGAAATGTAAGGTGTATATATAGATGACATTATCAACAATGTGTAAAGCATTTTACCACTTTGCAAAGTTCTCCACATTATTCTCATTTGTTGTTTAACAGTATATCCGTAGCAGTTATGTTTATTACAATTGATTGAGTGCTTTCTCATGACTGTGCCAAGTGCTATGTAGCATATGCTTTACAACAGAATTTATCAATCTTGGATCAAGAGTAGCATCCTGAGTGTCTTTAAATTCATACAGTACTAATTTAAAAAAAACCTCCCATGTTATTTTGTTAGTAAACAATATGAGCCTCTTCTGAATTATCTGAAAGTTCATTTGATAATCGAATACTAATGTATTTCAGGTCCTGTTTTGGAATTTAAATTTGCAATCACATGTTATTGACCAAGTGAGACCCTAAAGGAACAACATTTAATATTAAATGCAATGCTTCTCAAACTGAAGTCCAAAACTGAGACATCTGTAGACATATTCCTGGAATGCTAAATGCTTGGGGTTCAGGTTTCAGTTTCAGAGAACAGAACCCCCTAAAGCTAGTTTTAGCAGAAAGACTTTCCAAAAAGGGACAAAATTCTATAGCTGATTTGCACAATATGGAGTTTGCTTCCTTCCATATTTTTTTATTTTTCTGAATGTATCAAATCTAGTAAAATAATTTCTGTTTGTAGCTAGGTTAATATATTTTTTTAAATGTCATTTGAAAATATAGTAAAGAAAAAATAGAAAGGAATCAGTGACAATATTCCCAAGACTACAACTTGAGGGAGGAAATCCGGTCTTATTTTTAGGAATAATGGATTGTAGGAAACCAACTATCAGATTAAGTCCTGGAATCTTATTTGCCTTCCTCCTAAAAGTAAAGAGGGCTTCCCTGATAGCTCAGTTGGTAAAGAATCTGCATGCAATGCAGGAGACCCCAGTTCGATTCCTGGTTGGGAAGATCCCTTGGAGAAGGGATAGGCTGCCCACTCCAGTATTCTTGAGCTTCCCTTATAGCTCAGTGGTAAAGAATCCATCTGCAATGCGGGAGACCTGGGTGGGAAGATCCCCTGGAGAAGGGAAAGGCTACCCACTCCAGCATTCTGGCCTAGAGAATCCCATGAACTATACAATCCAAAGAGTCAGACATGACTCAGTGAGTTTCACTTCACTTCACTTTAAAAGTAAAGTTTAGAATTTCATAGGCAAACGTTTAGTCACAAAATTTTAATTTTAGTTTTGCTTCAAGAATATGTAACTTTTTCCCATTATCAGTTAAGAATTTGACACATTATTCTTATAATATAAATTTGTATATTTAAATATCTTAAATGTATAATATATTGACAATAAATATCTTTGCAACAGTTGTATTTACGTCTCCTTCATTTTCTAAATATTTCTTGAAAGCAGTAACATTTCTTACTCATCTTTTCACAAATCAGATATCTAATGAACGTATGTGGTTGATGTTGATTGGGCATATATTCATACATTTTGTCTTCTATCATCAGCATGTTGACAGAAAAGCAGCATTATAAGTGGACCCACAAATCAAATGATTTTTCAAAGAAATTCTTAATTATTTTCACTATACTTGCTTAGTGTGGTATATTTACCTTCAATCACCAATAAATCATGTCAGTTACAAGAATCATAATTTTTTTATTGTCACTGGCAAAGATAAATTCAAAATTAAAGTATCATTAGATGACTAAAATAAAGTTAGACATTTTGCTGAGCTAGAGAGACTTTCCCCAGCAGAAGGATTTAGCTTTTCATTGAGATTGTGTCAGATGTCAGTGTGTATATAACATTACACATTAATATTATAATTAAAATGGTTTTTATTCATTCACTGTATACACACACACACACATACATATATAAACACACAAATCTTTCACCATTCTATGTCCAATATTGTAGGATATAGCAATGATTAAAAGACCGATAAGGAGTATGCATTCATGGGTTTTCAGTTCTAATGAATTAACACACAATAAAAATATAAATAAACAAGATAAAGCAGAAAGTGATATGTAAAGAAATAGGACAGAGAAGTGTGATGGGACCGACTGTGGTAGTATACAACATTACACAGAGGACTTAGCAGAGCTCTCTCGTGAGGTGACATCTGTGCTAAGATCTGAATGACAAAGTTGTCAGCCATGTGAAAATCTGGATGAAGGACTCTCCAGGGAGAAGCAAGTGTAGAGGCTGCGATGACGGAGTTATCTTGGTTTATTTGCAGGATTGAGAGAAAGGGACTGTGGCTACAGATTAGACTGAGGGGCAGAGGGCTGGGGGAAAAAGTTGCAAGGAAGCAAGGGCCCTATTTTTCCGTCTTTAGCAATGACTCCTTTGTCTCCTGTGCTAGGCTGGAGGCCTCCAGAGAGAAAGCAGTTATCTAGAACTAATGATGTAAGAATTTTCTTAGGTATTCTACATATGAGTTATTTTTATTAATTGGTTGCAATTATGCTATCTATTTATTTAGACATTTTAGAAAATAAAAGCTGAAAATGATCTCCGATTTCAAATCTAAGGCACTACTATGATGGTTTTCTTTTTCTTTTTACTTTCCTAGCTATTTAGATTAAAGATCAACAAATTCTTTTGATAAATACTTAATGAATAAATATTTTAGGCCTTGTAGGTTATATGATTCCTGTCATGACATCTCAGCTCTGCTGTTGTGTCTGAAATCAGCCAAAAACAAATGCAAAGAAAAGACCATGACTGTGTTTCAGATACAATTTTATTTATGGGTACAAATTAAATTTCATACAATTTTCATGTGTCACCAAGTATTATACAACCATGCAAATATATCAAAGAGCAGTCTCAGCTAGCTGGTTGTACAAAACAGCAGGCCAGCCAGATTTGATGACAGCCATATTGAGCCAATCCTTCGTTTAGACACATAGATGTAGATATAGCTGTATTCATCTCTCTACATATATGCATGTCCAGTCCTGTCTGACTCTTCCAACCCCATGGACTGCAGCATACCAGTCCTTCACCATCTCCCGGAGCTTGCTCAAACTCATGTGCATTGAGTCAGCAATGCCATCCAACCATGTCATCCTCTGTTCTCCCCTTCTCCTGCCTTTGATCTTTCCCAGCAGCAGGGTTTGTCTAATGAGTCAGCTGTTTGCATCAGGTGGCCAAAGTATCGGAACTTCAGCTTCAGCATTAGTCCTTCCAATGAATATTCAGGGTTGATTTCCATTAGCATTGACTGATTTGATCTCCTTGCAGTCCAAGGGACTCTCAAGAGTCTCCCCCGTACGTGGAGGGAGGAGGGAAGGGGGTTCAGGATGGGGAACACGTATACACCCGTTGAGGATTCATGTTGATGTATGGCAAAACCAATACAATATTGTAAAGTAATTAGCCTCCAATTAAAAGAAATAATTTAAATTGTTAAAAAAAATTTAAAAAAGAGTCTTCTTCAACATTACAGTTCAAAAGCATTTGGTGCTCAGCCTTCTTTATGGTCCAAATCTCACATCCATACATGACTATTGGATAAACCATAGCTTTGATTATACAGACCTTTGTTGGCAAAGTAATGTCTCTGTTTTTTAATATGCATTTAATCCTTTTAATATATACATGTTATAAGTAATGAATTTAAAAAGACAAGACCAGAAGATATTACCTGTTTTAGAAATGTTTGATTCTTAGTAATTTTTGTCTCATTTTATGGCAGATAAAAGGAATACATTTCCCACCACTTTAGCAATTGTTGTTCAGTTGTGTCTGACTCTGCAACCACATGAACTACAAGATAACATAACAGGCTTCCCTGTCCTTTACTATCTCCCAGAGTTTGCTCAAATTCATATCTATTGACTCAGTAATGCAAACCAACCATCTTATCCTCTGTCATCCCCTTCTCCTCCTGCCTTCAATCTTTCCCAGCATCAGAGTCTTTTCTAATGAGTCAGCTCTTCACATCAGGTGGCCAAAGTATTGCAGCTTCAGCTTCAGCATCAGTCCTTCCAATGAATATTCAGGAGTGATTTCCTTTAAGATTGACTGGTTTGATCTCCTTGCTGTCCAAGGGACTCTCAAGAGTCTTTAGCACCACAGTTCAAAAGCAACAATTCTTTGGCACTCAGCCTTCCTTATGGTCCAACTCTTGCATCCATACATGACTACTGGAAAAATCATAGCTTTGACTAGACGAACCTTTGTGGGCAAAGTGATGTCTCTGCTTTTTAATATGTTGTCTATGTTTGTCATAGCTTTTCTTCCAAGGAGCAAGTGTCTTTTAATTTAATGGCCCTGGTCACCAAACACGGTGATTTTTTTAGCCCAAGAAAATAAATTCTGTTACTGTTTCCATTGTTTCTCCATCTACTTGCAATGAAGTGATGTGATTGGATGCCATGATCTTTGTTATTTGAATGTTGAGTTTTAAGCCAGCTTTTCACTCTCCTCTTTCACCCTCATCAAGAGACTCTTAGTTTTTCTTCCCTTTCTGCCATTGGGGTGATGTCACTTGCATATATAAGGCTATTGATATTTCTCCTGGCAATCTTAATTCCAGCTTGAGCTTCATCCAGGCAGGCATTTGTCATGATGTAGTCTGCATATAAGTTAAATAAGCTGGGTGGCAATATACAACCTTAACATACTCCTTTCCCAATTTTGAACCAGTCTATTGTTCCATGTACAGTTCTGTTACCCAGAACCATATGGCAAGATTAGTTTACTGGGTGAGATATCGAAAATTGGTGATGAACCCTGATGCTGCAGATGGAGTTAGGAGGGCCACCACATGGAATTAGATGATTCTCTGGGTCACCACTTGCAGAGCAGATATTGCATGAATGAGAAATGAATCTTTATGTTTTGAGCCTCTAGGGTGTTGATATATTATTGCAGCAGATCCTAATCTAATATAGTGGTGTCTGCATCTGACTGTTAGCCTTTAATAATGTACTCTGAAAAGTCATCTTTGAAAACAGCATGTTTATGGAAATATAATGGTTCATTATACAAGTCCACTATAATATGCATAATGAATTATTTAGTTACTTTTCAGATGTAGGTTAATTTCTGATTTCTGTCCAATCTGAACTCAGCTATAGTAAAAATATTTGTAGGTAAATAATTATGTTTTATTCTGATTTATTTATAAATTCTGGAAATGTAGTCATTGAGATAAAGTGCTGAATATTTTAAGAACTATTGATATATAGTCACAAATTGGACATCATACAGTTGGTGACATTTAAAACTATTCTTGGCCCTATATGTTTTACAACCATTTTATTATCATTGGTCAGTAGGGTTTTTTAAGCCGTGCTTGATTATATAAGGAAATATTTCTTGTACTAATTTGCATTTCTTAACTAGTAATGTTGAGTTTTTTCCACATTTCTAACGGCCCCTTGACTTTCCTTTTTCATCAATAGTTTGTTCAGTGCTTTCCTCCTTCTTCTGCTGAGGTATTCATCTGTTTCTCACTGATAGATAAAGTTATTTCTTAATCAATAATGTTATTTTATTTACCCTTTGCCGTCTCTGTGCTGTAACTAGTCTAGGTTTTCATGTGACTGTTATTTCACTTTATGTGGCATATTGTCCCCATACATGTAGAATTTTTTAAACTTGGTTTGAGTCTGTAATTCTCTTTTTTTTTTAATGTATTTATTTACTTTTTATTTTACTTTACAATTCTGTATTGGTTTTGCCATACATTGACATGAATCCACCACGGGTGTACATGCGTACCCAAACATGAACCCCCCTCCCACTATCCTCCCCACAATATCTCTCTGGGTCATCCCCGTGTACCAGCCCCAAGCATGCCGTATCCTGCATCGGACATAGACTGGCAATGACTTCTTCATTCACTTTTATGCTAATGATATTATTTCCCATCTCAAGATAAATTCATATCTGCTAGTATTTTTTCTTGTTCCTTTGTAGTTTTATTTCTACCATTTGTAAGGGGCAGAATATGGCCTCTAAAATGTACCTGTGTCTTAATCCACAAACTTATGAACATGTTATCTTAGATGGCAAAAGGGACTTTGCAGATGTGAATAAGTTAAGAATATTGAGATTGGGAGATCATTTGGATTATCCAGGTAGGACCAACATAATCACAAATGTCTTCATAAGAGGGAGGTAGGAGACCCAGAGTATGAGAAAGAGATGTAATGATGGACACAGAAGTCATAGTGATGAGATCACTATGTCAAAAAACGTTGGCATACTGCAGAAGCTGGAAAAGGCAAGGAACAAATTCTCCCCTAGAGCCTAAAGAAGGATACAGCTCTATTTACACCTCAATTTTCATCTTATAAAGTCTATTTCAGACTTCTAATCTCCAAAACTGCAAGATAAGAAATCTGTGCTATTTTCAGCCACTAAATTTGTGGTAACTTGTTACAGCAGCAATACAAAGCTAATACAGCATTTAATCAATCTGGAAGCTATTTTTGTAGATATGAAAGTGAGAGTTAAGAGCAAAAAAAAAAAAAAGAACCAAGTATCTCAGAAATAGCTTATACACATACAAGAAACAAAGGATTCTCTAAAGAGCTATAAATGTCTGTGAAAGGTATGTTTTTAGTAAGAAATACAGTAGGAATTTGGAGGTTCTGGAGTATCTATACCCTGTAGCTCAGTCAGACTGGTTCAGGGACTTTAATCTCAATGATATGTAATAAAGAAAGAGAGATGTTAGGAGACCTCTCCCAGGTAAATCAAGTCCCGACTTGTTCCCAATTGAAGTACTACTCTCAACTGAGGCCATTATGATGGTGACCTGCTGACTCCTTGCCCTCTGGAATCCTTCCTTTATTCTCTGACTACCAGTTATATATTTCTACCAACGGTGACCTACAAAAGAATCTGGTAACACTAGCTGAAAACAGAACTCTAGAAATATGTCTCAAAACTCAATTTTATTGTTTTTTGATATCTGATAACAATATGGAAAGTTATAGAAGTGAAAGTGAAGTCGCTCAGTCGTGTCCAACTCTTTGCGATGCGTGGACTGTAGCCCACCAAGCTCCCCCGTCCATGGGATTCTCCAGGCAAGAATACTGGAGTGGGTTGCCATTTCCATCTCCAGGGGATCTTCCCGACCCAGGGATCGAACCCAGGTCTCCCACATTGCAGGCAGATGCTTTAACCTCTGCACCACCAGGGAAGCCCTTAAATACAAGAATACAGTCTCTCAGAAAACCTCCTATAGAGACACAGAACTTCAGATCCAAGTACTAACATCAAAGATTTCAAGGGAGGAAAGGAAGCCAGGTTGAAAGAAGAAGGGAGGAGGCGGGAGAGGGGGGCGAAAGGGGAGGCCTTACAGATGTCTCCTGCCACCTACAGATGCCCAGGCATTATGGGACTTTTCCCCGGGCCTCCAGAGAAGGGAGGACTGGAACTCAGCCCTGCCAGAAATCAGACCAGACCAGAACCAGAGTTCGCGTTCTCTGCCAAGAGGAGGTGATCAGTCTCCAATCCTCAGCTCAGGCTGAGGGCCCTTCCACCAGATTCCTGCTTCCAGGACCGGGGGACTAGAAAAACAGGGAAGGGTAGGACGGGTTAAGGAGAGGAAAGAGGGAAGGGGAGAGGGGTCAATAAAGTCTCTTGTTCCTTACCAGTCAGGGCAGTTACTGTTATTGTTTTTGGTGTCTGTACTTTGAAGTTTCTGAATTATTTGAATGTGGTATTTCTTCCTTCAGTTTCAAAATGTGTGTGTGTGTGTGTGTGTGTGTGTGTGTGTGTGTTGTGCCCATTCTTCTCTTACCTACAGTTCCAATTAATTGAAATATTCGTCCTCAGGAAGGGAGCTGTCAGAGTGTCTGGTTTGAATTTTCCTCTACTACTTAGTCTAGGACCTTAGCAATATACTGAACCCATCTGAACCTCAATATTCTCCCTATAGAACAGAGACTATAATAGGAACTACCTCATGATTTGAACATAATAAGTGTAAAATATGTGGATAGTGTCACATATAGAATTCCCACACAGTGAATTTTGGTTATTTAGTCTTCTTTTCTCCTCATAACTCTTTCAAACTTTGTCTACCTGTCAATGCCCAAACTAGCCATAATTCAAACTCACTTCTGGCTGCCATCTATCAATAACACTCCTTCATTCCTTGGAACATTTATAAACTACTATATTAAAAATCAAATATTTTTACCTCATTGGATTCAAAATAATATAGTGCTTAATTTTTTAATTTTATTTAACAAATGCATGTTCAATAAGAAGCAATTGTTGGAATCTCTGTTACTCAGTGTCCTTATGTGTAAATTGGGGATATTAATAGCATTTACAGGCTTATTGTGAGAAATAAATGAGTTTATTTACATATTATAAAATGCTCAGAACAAAGTCTGGCACACAAGAAAGGCTAAATAAATGTTTTTTTTTCCTAGAATTATTATATGCAAAATACTATAAAATGACTTTAATATTATAAAAAGACTTCATACTTCTTTAAAAGGTCTCTGGCCTATGCCTTATTTATACCACATTGTAAGTTTTCAACAGCCATCAAGTCAATGAATGTGAAATACAAAGATGGATTGTGAAAAATTAATATTTGAATATAGAATCATTTCATGGAAATTTTGAAATGTAATTGGACATACAAATGTGTATGTATATTTCAAAAGGAAAAAGAAAGTATGAAGAATGTACAAACACCCTGTTTTTTCCTGCAGAAAACCAACTGAGAGGATTTTGGCTGCCTGCCCATAAAAGTGATAGGGTTGAGGGCAACAACAAGTGATCTATGCAAGAAACAGCTAGAAGTGATCTGAAATGGCACAGGACTGCAGGGTGTCTATTTGCATGCCCATGCTAACACTGCAACAAATTCAATAAAAAGGAAGATGTGACAGAATTGAAAGGATTTGTGTGTAAGAAGAAATTTAGCTTGTAAAATGTGAAAGAAATTCCCATTTCTTACAATACCATGGAAAAGCAGAAATGTCTCAGAAGCTGAGAAATTTGGCAGAAGCATAATTTGGGAAGAGGCCAGAAAGGAAGTTTTGTGCGATAACAAAGGATATCTCTGAAGCGATGCTAATTATCAGTGCCCAGCTATTTTTAGGTGAAGTTTCATTTGGAAGGGTCTGTTCCTTTCTAATATATCTGCCAGTCAGAATGGTAGAAAAGAGAGCAATCCAGCCTCTGAGAAGTTCCCATTCTTACAAATTTCAGTATATATCTATTCTCTTGTGAGATTGTTCATCCAAGTGTATTTTCAATATCAGTTATTTTTTTCATTAATTCAATAAGCATTTATTCAACAAGCATTAATTGAGAAAATTTCTATGACAGTTTTATGCTAGATATCCTGTGAATGTGTTTGTAACTAATAATAATTATAATAGGAATAATGATTATTATTATTACATTACACTTTATAGAAAATTTTTAAGAGTATTTACTGTGAATTATACTCAGGATTGTTCTGAGCACTTGATTCTCACAAACAGAAAACTACAAAACAAGTAATAATAATGTATAGATGAATAAATGATTTATAGATGAATAAGTACAGCACAGAGAGGTGAACGACTCTCCTGAGTCCATAAGCTTGTAAATGTCACAGCTGGCATGATTCCATTCTGTCTCCTGAATCACCATGCTGAAAGACCTCATGTAAACTGAAGCCTGATGCAGAAAGCAGACTAACTGGATTTTGGGATAGGAGGTCAAAAGGTTTCCGGAAAAGGAAGCAGTATGAAGGAAGGAGGATCTTACTCTCCTTCCCAAGGTGAAGGAGAGTAAGATCTGGTCCACTAGAGAAATGAAGTAAACGTCACTGGACCTGGAGGAAGAAGCGTTGAGGATGAACTCAATAATTTAAGAAAACAGTCAAGATGCTAGAGCTGCAGTTTCCATTCTTTACACATAGGTCTTGCCAAAGAGATGGTTTCTGACTCATCTTCCAAAGCCCTGCTCATAATATAAAATGCATGCATATTTGAGTGGGCTACTACTTTGCCAGAGAGAACCATTTTGGCCAAATTTAATAGGAAATCCTCTTCTCTGCCTCAGCCCTTTGCCTTCTGGAAAATTTTCTTGCCTGCTTTCTCTTATAACCAATAGCAGACATCTTTTCTTTGAAAAGAATCTATAAGGTTTTTTGTAGGATTACTTTAGGGCTTTCCTGGAAGTTCAGTCAGTAAATAGTCTCCCTGCAGTGTGGGAGACCCGGGTTCAATTCCTGGGTCAGGAAGATCCTCTAGAAAAGTAAACGGCAACCCACTCCAGTGTTCTTGCCTGGAGAATTCCACGGACAGAGGACCTGGTGGGCTACAGTCCATGGGGTCACAAAGAGTCAGATATGACTGAGTAACTAACATGCACAGGATGACTTTAGAGCTAAAGGAATTAACTTACAATGGCAAAAAAAAGGGTGAGATGTTGAAACAGGAAGAACTTATAGGAGGACTGATTAAGAAGTGAAGCTTGTATTCCCTTTCAAGATCCCAGAGAGTGACTGGAAAGTTAAAAGTGATCTGAAGGATGATTTTTAAAATGGGCTGAATAAAGATGAGGCTTTCAAGAAGAGAGTCTATATTCTATAAGGCTACAGAAACATTTGGTTTCGAGAGCAAGAATATAAAACAAAGACTAAATCAAGGCTAAAACAGCAAAATTCAAAATATAGTTGAGAGAATTTGTTTATCCCATCAAGATAAAAAGCATAGATAAAATGTCAGACAAGAATAAAATATAGGATAGAAAAAAGAATATATAAAGAAGAGAAGGTTAGGGCTGTTTTTAAGATATTAAAAATAAACAATAAGATGATACAGAAAGAGGAATTAGAAATCAAGGAAATTCCCTTTAAGAAAAAAATTAGAAATCACATAAAAGAGTAGTACTGTATGCCAACATCAAGATATTAACTAAGAACTTAAAAATTATTCTATAGAAAATTCAACTCAAAAATTCTACAGAGTGATTAAGGTAGAATTTGATGCTTCTCTTGGGTTTAATATTTGATGGTGTTCTACTGAGTTTTTAAGCTCTTAAAAAGACCTTTGTATTAAAGATATATGAATAGAAAGAGAAAAGGCCAGTAAGGGAAAATACCAATAATGATTATTAGAAAAAGAGGAAAAGCATTAAAATCTAGAGACTACTAACCTACTGAACACTGATCACAAGAATTATGTAGACATCTTGCTGCAAAGGTTGGCAAACCTAGCAAAAAGCAGGACACACAGGGCAAGTGATGTGCCAGACATCCAAAAATAGCTGATGGTGAATTTCAGAAATGATCTGAAACAGGCCAAGAATAGAGAGGTGGGGAAATCATTAATTAGTTTATTAAAAATATGGCCTCGATGATTAACTATAATTCTTTCTTTAAATCTGGATCCGAAATAGCATTTGCCAGATAAGCTGCTGGAATAAGTGAGGATGTTATATATCACTGTGATCCACACTCTAATGCTCCATGAAGGCGGGATAGGGGGCCAGAGAAATAAATTAATATGACAAGAAGAGTGAGGCAAGACTACCCACATATGTTATCTGTAGAGCCTCTCAAAAGATAACAAAAACAAATAACAAACTGGAGAGAAGACAAAGGAAAATCATTTGAAACAAAGAGATGTTATGCTAGGTTAATAAGCCTAGGTACCTTATGCAGATGACATCCTCTTGACAGTGGCAGACAAATCAAAGATAGGAATACTTAGAGTATATAAACGGTACTCCAGGAAAGCTGAAGCAGGAGGCACAGTGCTATAAAATGAGACAAAGGGAGCTTTGATAATATTGGAGGTATCAAAGTGCAGGCCGGGCCACTGGTGATGCTTGATTTGCTTTGGAAAGGTGGAAGATGCAAAATGACATGAAGGCAATGAAAATAATAGCATAGAAGATAAACATAAACATAGGGGATTTGAAAAGTATTAGGATGCGGGATACATATAATTCAGCTTCGCCAAGTGCCAGATCGTATTTGCACATTACAGCTCCCACCAACTGCATGTAACTCCTTCATTGGTGAGTCATTTTAACATCCTCGTAGAACAAGGGTAAAAAAAAAAAAAAAAAAACTTGACAGGAGGCTCTGTATTTCTCAGGAGAAGATGAAATGATCAATGTCAAAGCATTTATCAGTCAACGTTTTTGTCTTTCAAATACATGAAGGCAGAAGGTTGCGAAACCTGGGAGAGATGATGAAGCACAAGCACAGCACAGCGGGAAGGCAGCAGCTTTGGCAGCCTCAGAGCTCCTTTGACATCAGGCTTTACAATCATCAGCTGTAAGGCTGGACCAGTTACCCAAGTGGAGTCTCTGTTTTCTTTTCATCTGTAAGAAGAGTAAAACAGTCATATATCAGGATCCCAAGGTTAGAGTGGAAATTTAATGGGGTCATCATATAAAGTGCTTAATAGATAGGTGCTCAAATACTGTGGTAGATTTTCATGTGTGTGTGTATGTGTGTGCTCAGTTGTTCAGTCATATCTGATTCTTTGTGACCTCATGGATTGTAGCCCACCAAGCTCCTTGGTCCATGGAATTTTCCAGGCAAGAATACTGGAGCAGACTGCCATTTTCTACTCCAGGGGACCATCCCAACCTAGGGATCAAACCTGCATCTCTTGCATCTCCTGGATCAGGATATGGATTCTTTGCCACTTGCACCACCTGGGAAACCCTTGTGGCAGCATTTTTAGATCCAAAGGCTCAGAGAGTAGGGAAAAAGACAGCACTGAAATATGTTAGCCTTCCACATGGTAGTTCTGCATTTGCATATTCAACCAAACAAGAATCTGCAGTTAGTTGAATCCAGAGCTACAGAGCTATGGACATGGAGGCTGACTGTTACACACTATTTTATATAGAGGACTTGAGTGTCCCTGGATTTTGTTACCCTCAGAATTTCTGGAACTAATCTCCTGCGAATACCAAGGGAGGCTGTAATAAAATAAACCTGAGTTGGTAATGGAGAGTTTTAGAAATGTTTCTATGTAGCGACTAGAGATTATTGTGATATGGAATGCTTTACAAAGACGCAGAAAACACCTCCCAGGCATGAGAAATGTGAGAAAAAAAGGAGACAAAGCAACATGGTAGGCATTAGGCCACTCAGCTATCTAGGAGAAAGGAAATGAGATGACATTTCCCGTCCCAATGGGATGACATCCAGTCAGAATGATGGCTTAATATGGGACATTATTAAAAGCGAATAGCCAACAAAGATGGGATATGTTCCTAAGTCGGGGGGAGGGAGTGGTGGCATAAAGAGTGAAATATTATTCATTCATTCATTATTCATGAATTTACAGATTTGATGAGTATTTACTACACTTTTTGTTGTTCAGTCACTAAGCCATGTCAGACTCTTTGTGACCCCCATGGACTGCAGCATGCCAGGCCTCCCTGTCCCTCACCATTTCCCAGAGTTCACCCAAGTTTATGCCCATTGAATTGGTGATGCTGTCAAATCATCTCATCCTCTGCCTCCCTCTTATCCCTTTGCCTTCAATCTTTCCCAGTATCAGGGAAAAATATATATATAGAAAAAAAAATACACAGGAAAAGAGGCTGGTGAGTAGTGCACACATTTCCTGGCATTAAATTATGATATGCTTGATGGTGACTGCAGAAGGATAAGAACCCATAGCCGGAAAATTAGGGCGCTACAGATTTGTCACAGCCACGTGTGAAAATGCAAGGTCTAATTTCCAACAACACAAGAGAAGACTGTACACATGGACATCACCAGATGGTCAACACCAAAATCAGATTGATTATATTCTTTGCAGCCAAAGATGGAGAAGCTCTATACAGTCAGCAAAAACAAGACCAGGAGCTGACTGTGGCTCAGATCATGAACTCCTTATTGCCAAATTCAGACTCAAATTGAAGAAAGGAGGGAAAACCGCTAGACCATTCAGGTGTGACCTAAATCAAATCCCTTTGATTATACAGTGGAAGTGAGAAACAGATTTAAGGGCCTAGATCTGATAGATAGAGTGCCTGATGAACTATGGAATGGAGGTTCGTGACATTGTACAAGAGACAGGGATCAAGACCATCCCCATGGAAAAGAAATGCAAAAAAGGAAAATGGCTGTCTGGGGAGGCCTTACAAATAGCTGTGAAAAGAAGAGGAGCGAAAAGCAAAGGAGAAAAGGAAAGATATAAGCATCTGAATGCAGAGTTCCAGAGAATAGCAAGAAGAGATAAGAAAGCCTTCTTTAGCGATCAATGCAAAGAAATAGAGGAAAACAACAGAATGGGAAAGACTAGAGATCTCTTCAAGAAAATTAGAGGTACCAAGGGAACATTTCATGCAAAGATGGGCTTGATAAAGGACAGAAATTGTATGGACCTAACAGAAGCAGAAGATATTAAGAAGAGGTGACAAGAATACATAGAAGAACTGAACAAGAAAGATCTTCATGACCCAGATAATCATGATGGTGTGATCACTAATCTAGAGCCAGACATCCTGGAATGTGAAGTCAAGTGGGCCTTAGAAAGCATCACTATGAACAAAGCTAGTGGAGGTGATGGAATTCCAGTTGAGCTGTTTCAAATCCTGAAAGATGATGCTGTGAAAGTGCTGCACTCAACATGCCAGCACATTTGGAAAACTCAGCAGTGGCCACAGGATTTTAAAAGGTCAGTTTTCATTCCAATTCCAAAGAAAGGCAATGCCAAAGAATGATCAAACTACCGCACAATTGCACTCATCTCACACGCTAGCAAAGTAATGCTCAAAATTCTCCAAGCCAGGCTTCAGCAATACGTGAACTGTGAACTCCCTGATGTTCAAGCTGGTTTTAGAAAAGGCAGAGGAACCAGAGATCAAATTGCCAACATCCGCTGGATCATGGAAAAAACAAGAGAGTCCCAGAAAAACATCTATTTCTGCTTTATTGACTATGCCAAAGCCTTTGACTGTGTGGGTCACAATAAACTGTGGAAAATTCTGAAAGAGATGGGAATACCAGACCACCTAACCTGCCTCTTGAGAAATCTGTATGCAGGTCAGGAAGCAACAGTTAGAACTGGACATGGAACAACAGACTGGTTCCAAATAGGAAAAGGAGTACATCAAGGCTGTATATTGTCACTCTGCTATGTAACTTATATGCAGAGTACATCCTGAGAAACGCTGGACTGGAAGAAACACAAGCTGGAATCAAGATTGCCGGGAGAAATATCAATAACCTCAGATATGCAGATGACACCACCCTTATGGCAGAAAGTGAAGAGGAGCTAAAAAGCCTCTTGATGAAAGTGAAAGAGGAGAGTGAAAAAGTTGGCTTAAAGCTCAACATTCAGAAAACTAAGATCATGGCATCTGGTCCCATCACTTCATGGGAAATAGATGGGGAAACAGAATTGATGCTTTTGAACTGTGGTGTTGGAGAAGACTCTTGAGAGTCCCTTGGACTGCAAGGAGATCCAACCAGTCCATTCTGAAGGAGATCAACCCTGGGATTTCTTTGGAAGGAATGATGCTAAAGCTGAAGCTCCAGTACTTTGGCCACCTCATGCAAAGAGTTGACTCATTGGAAAAGACTCTGATGCTGGGAGGGATTGGGGGCAGGAGGAGAAGGGGACGACCGAGGATGAGATGGCTGGATGGCATCATGGACTCAATGGATGTGAGTCTGAGGGAACTCCAGGAGTTGGTGATGGACAGGGAGGCCTGGCGTGCTGCGATCCATGGGGTCACAAAGAGTCGGACACGACTGAGCAACCGAGCTGAACTGAACTGAATTTTCATGAATTTGAGAGGATTTTGAGAGTCCAACTCAACCCATAAGTTGTTTCTGGGGACTGGGGGGGAATGCTTCATGGGTGTTTTGGATCTGCCTTTGAGCTGTTTTGCACAACCACCCTGATAGAAGAGGAGGCACAGAAATGCATGAATTTAGCAAAGATTAGTGCTCTTTCTGAATAGCTTTGGAGAGGCCAGCTACTTGTGCATCATATGTAAATAAACCTTAAACTATTCATTTTATAGTATATTTTTAAAGATTTTGAAATATATAAATCATGAAAACTTATAAAAGATTATTTGCCAGAGTTTTTTATACCTATCTGGGCATGCGTAGTTACCACCAATCCAATGCCCAGATCAGAAATGACATCCAATACTTAGGGAATTTAGCTTTTCATGATTGCCTGTGTTTCAGTGACCCTGTTCACTTAGGCCTCGGTACCATCCTTAAGTGTATTTCACAGATGCTAGAGACATAAGAGCCATGGGTTCAAAACCTCGGTCAGGAAGATCGCATAGAGAAGGAAAAGGCGACCCTCTCCAGTATTTTTGCCTGAAAAATCCTATGGATGAGAGGCCTGGTGGGCGGGCTATGGTCCATAGGATCACAAAGAGTCCGACACGACTGAAGCAGCTTAGCACACACACACAGACTAATGAAGTAAAGTGAAGTAGCGCAATCGTGTCCGACTCTTTGCGACCCCATGGACTGTAGACTATTAGGCTCCTCCGTCCATGGGATTTTCTGGCAAGAATACTGGAGTGGGTTGCCATTTCCTTCTCCAGGAGATCTTCCCCACCCAGGGGTTGAACCTGGGTCTCCATCATTGTAAGCAGACACTTTATCGTCTGAGTCACCTTTAAGACTCTATTAGCCTATTGAACTCTGTCTCCACAATGAGAAAGGCAGCACCACACAACTGCAAGGCTCCCCACACCCCACAGTATCCCAGGGAGACATCCGTGACACAGACTAATAAATTAATAATAATGAATTAAATACCAGGGTGTGTTTAAAAGATATTTCTGGCTGACAAGGGGAGAATGAAATCATCTTTTTCTTCAAATCTTTTTTTAATAGAAACATTAAGAAATTTATTCTCAAAATTAAAAAAAAAATGTTGACTGGACAAAATAGTGACTTTTCAGGTAGACCATAGAGTTGAGCTGATCAAGTTAAACTCTGCTTTAAAGATTTCTTTCCACTGCAGCAAAACTAAACAAGAAAAAAAAATAAAACAAGTATTACTGTATTTAAGAAATATCCACAATGTCAAGATGACATACAGTTTCTGTAGTTATAATGTTGTTATCACTCAGCAAGTGGCTGAATAAATTAGAAACAAAATACAATATTATTCATTTTTAAAAATAACCCAACACAAAAGGTTGCCAAGATACTGAGCTTTTATCATCTCTGAAGCGTGTTCTCCTGGTTACTTTTGTTCTGTCTACTCTATGTGACAATGTTTGTTGCTATAGTTAAATCCAATTTTCATTTTTAGTGCTGTTGCATGCTGCTGAGATGCACAAAAGGCTAACAACACTGTCTTTAAGCATAATTTCTCTATCAGGGTGCAACTGAAGTTTATTTTCCATAGTAATTTTTAAAAGTCTAAATGGTATCAGGATTGCTTGTGCTATTTATCCAGACAAAATATATTCCCACTTATTTGGTAATTGTACTATGGATAGAATTCTCCTTTGCACCCTCGTGGATTTTTATATAACATGCAATACTGACCACGTATTGAAGTGCTGCCTGGTAGGGCTTAATCTTATCTCCCCAGACTTCATCTTTTATCACAGGTGTTTATAACCCTGATATAAAAAGGTTTTAAAATCCTGATATCCTTTTACATATTCAAGGAACTTAAAGCATAAGGAGGGAAGGGCACTGACAAACAAATTGCAATGGCTGTAACTTGGAAATGGAATTCGCAGAGGAAAAGAGAAAAAAAAATTGTTATTTATATATATTTATATTTAGTGCATTGTGATATATATATACATGTAATTCTGTGACATAAATATATATATGTATATTTCTATAGATAATTCAGATCAAATGTGCTTTTCTATGCTTCTAAAATTTCCTCTAATAAATTGCATTTTTTGTTCCAGAAAAAAATTACAAATCATACATGTCAAAAATATAGTTTTGAACTAGTATAGTTGGAGTCTAAGCTGCTCTGGAGATAAATCAATCAATATTGAATGAGAGAATACAAGGATTATTTCTCAAAGGAAGTAATATCTCAGCTAAAAGCTGATTTATCTTTACTCAGTGCTTTGCATCCTTCTAACACACATGTCATTTGCTAATTCCTATCTCCATGTCTTTCTTTCTTCCATCCTGCCATTAGAAAATACTCAGTTTTATTATTATACTGTTCATCATTTTTCAAGCTTCAGTTCACAAGACATGTGTCCATCATTATTTCATGAGACAACTGGAAGAGACACTTTTGGGGAAGATTATCGTGAGTATTCACATCCTTTTATTAAATCCTGCACTTATTTTTAAAAGAATCAACTGCAAAAATTGCAGGTTAGACAAAATCCAGATAAGTATTTGTGTGTCAGAACAGTAATGTAGCTTTCAAAAATTAATGTATCTATGGGCAACTTCTTAGGTCAACTCCATAGAATTGTATGGTCTAGACCAAGAAAGAGAGTGATGTCACTGGGACTTAAGATTTTATGATTACTTTTGAAGTATTATAACTGTCATGGCAATTATCTAAATATTTATATAAGAGGGGCTAAAATAATAATTTTAGGGGCTCCCTAATAATCTTAGAAGCTTCCCTGGTAGCTCAGCTGGTAAAGAATCTGCCTGCAATGCAGAAGACCTGGGTTCAATCCCTGAGTTGGGAAGATTCCCTGGAGAAGGGAACGGCTGGCTACCCACTCCAGTATTCTGCCCTGGAGAATTCTATGACTATATTCCATGGTGTTGCAAATAGCTGGACATGATTGAACGACTTTCACTTTCACTTTCAAAATAATAATATGAAACTCTAATGAAAATGGGAATATTTAACCTGAAAAAAAAAAAAGAGAGAGATATGATTGCTTTTTTCATGTGTTTAAAAATTTCCAAATGAAAGAGGAAACACACATGTTATTTATGTCTCCAAAAGGAAAGTGCTAGGCCCAGGGGGAGGAATTGATAAAAGATAAGTTCTCAGCTCACATGAAGAAGAATGTCTAATAATTAGAGGTGATGTTAAAGGAGTATTATTCTGACACTTGTTTAAATGGTAGGGAAGATTTTATTCAAGACTATTCCAACAGGGGAGAGAGACTGAACTCAAATCCAAATACAGCAAAAAAAAAAAAAAAAAAAAAAAGCTGAGAATTTATAGCCAATGAGTAGAATGATGGACATCAGTAGATAGAAAATTTCTAAGAAGGGGCAAGATATCAGGAATAAAGGGATTCTTACTAAACTTACTTAACAGAAGTTTGATCAGAGTGATTATACATTATGAATGGGGATGAGGAATTTGATCAGCCATTGAATCTGATCTGGTATTAAGAGTGAGAGATTCTCACTAAACCGACTTAGCAGAATTCTTGGTAAGCCTGGGAGTGGCAAAAACTGGGATTACAGAGACCTAGTTGAGAAGAAGGCTCAAAGGATCCTAACAAAAATTTAGTCAAGGAGAGAGTCTCTCAATAACAGTAACATTATTAGTGGCAATATAATTTTTATAACTAATAATGAAACAAAGTAACTTTTACAAGATCACTCACCTAGTGAACAGGAATTCAAACTCAGATGTAAACCATGGCACTCTTCCACCTGTTTATTAGAAGAAGCTGCTTTATAAGATTGGGAGTTTCTTCTCAGGGTTAATCTTCAGCTACAGGTCATTTAATCAATGGTAGTAAAGTATTCCAGAATTGGATAGAAGGTGAAGCAACAGCTGAAGTCTCTTTTAAGTGTCTGTGGCTTTATGATTCTTCTCTGAAGATTATTTTGATTTTTAAATAATCTGAGAGTCAAGGAAACTTAAAGCAATATAACTTTAGTCCACATCCTTACCAAAACTTATATTTTGTCTTTTTTATAATAGCCATTCTAACAGGTGTGAGGTAACATCTCTTTGTAAGCAGTGGGTGTGCCTATAGTTAATAAAACTGCATTGTATATTGAAAAATTGCTAAAAGAGTAGATGTTAAAAGTTCTTATTACAAGAACAAAATTGTTATTATGTTTGTTGATGAATGCTAACTAGGCTTATGGTGAGAATCATTTCATAATATAAACATTTTTGGAATCATGATGTCATACAACTAAAACTAATATAATGTTATACATCAATTCTAACTCAACTTAAAAAATCAGTACATATATAGAAACCTAAAAAAATCTGACTTAATACTCTTCATTTTATAAATGATAAAACCAAAACTAAGAAACATAAGTTCATTTGTTCATGATAAAATAGTAGATTTGGGACAGAGAATAGGGAAATTCACTGACGCATGGATCTGAGATCATCCTTGTTTATTATTTTGTAATGGTCTAATTCATACTCCAAACATCTTATTGACTAGCTTTCCCTTTGATAGTATTTTTAACCCTTGTTAAAGGAAACAAAGTGTGGTGGTTATCTAATACATTCAATACAAAGGCTGCTCGCCTTTCGAGATCCTCAGAAGTCTGATCTTTAACTGTCCTCAGATGAATTTTGTTCAATGTTAGGGAAAAAAATAATCTGATGGAAAGATTTTTTTCCCCGCTAAGGCAATAACACCTTAATTGTCCCAGAATATTTGCATTTAAAAGATGACATGTTAATCCAACTGAAGCTGAAAAAAGAGTTTCTGTATGTAAGAATTTGCTATCTAAGTAACAGGAAACACTTGGGGCTGCAATAGATCCAGAAACTTAAGAACCCCATGCATCACATCTCCTCTTCACAACTGGTTCC
This sequence comes from Oryx dammah, assembly GCF_014754425.2. NCBI lineage: Eukaryota > Metazoa > Chordata > Mammalia > Artiodactyla > Bovidae > Oryx > Oryx dammah. Next base: position 64,466,675 of record NW_024070187.1, read on the forward strand.
AAATAGGCTGAGATAATTTCAGATTTTCTAAGCTTTTCTCAAATTCAGCTGTATCTAGATTATTTTATTCTCCCAGGAGTTATGCTATACATGCATGGACTATTTAGGGTTCCCATCAACTCTTTCAATAGGATGATGCTAGAGTTTCATATCCAATCTCCAGGGAAGTGAGCTAGAGTCTGGAGAAACAGACTGTGGCCATAGCAGACTTCTGTGAAGATGCTATGACTCATTTGCTTATAGATGTTCACTTTTATATATTGTTACTTATGAAACCTAAACATTTGGCTTAATTAAATAACCCCAAAGACTGCTTTTCCAAAGTGAGTTATGGTAAATTTTGAAGCTAAATTATTTAGTAAGTCTTAGGGAAAAGAAAAATAATAAAAATGACAATGAATTCCATTTTAGGGATATTTTTACCTAATAATGGAAAAGGAAATGGCAACCCACTCCAGTATTCTTGCTTAGAGAATCCTATAGACAGAGGAGCCTGGTAGGCTGCTGTCCATAGGGTCGCACAAAGTCGGACATGACTGAAGTGACTTAGCAGCATGCATTGGAGAAGGAAATGGCAACCCACTCCAGTATTCTTGCCTGGAGAATCCCAGGGACAGAAGAGCCTGGTGGGTTGCCGTCTATGGGGTCGCACAGTATCAGACACGACTGAAGTGACTTAGCAGCAGCAGCAGTTATCTAATAAATAATTTATCTTGTTTTGACCAAAATCCAAACATTTGGTGGTAATTTTGCAGTGCTGGATGGAAGTAAACAAAAAAAATAATTTGTAAAATGCCTACTCAAAGAATGGGAGCTAAAATGTTATTTTTAATTATAGCTTAATTCATTCCTAATAACTTAAGCAAGAACAATACTGAAGAAAAGCTTTTACAACATTGTGACAAAAGATTACAAGTTGGGCTTTGTTAAAATATGTGACTCATAGGTTCCAGCCCCAGTGACCTTCAATATCAAAGCTAAAATAATACTTTATATCTTGAATGGAATGATGAAAGGGCTACACAGGAGTTTCTTTACTGCCTCAGGGAAATGGTTCTCAAAACTAATACAGAAAGCAGACTGAAGCATCCCTTGTGAACAAACTATCAATATTTCTGTGTTCAAGACAGTAAGTGGACTTTAGACAGGAATGAGGAAGTCAGAAGCCAGTCCAGATTGGAGGCATATCTCTTGGAGAGTTAGATTTCTCTGACTCCTATATTATACTGTCTTCAGGAATGAAGAGAAGCTTAGAGGACTTATCAAATGAAAGAGGGAAGGTTCAAGGCTCAGGAACTATCTTTGGAAAGTAATCAATAATGTGATAATATGTAAGTTGCTGGTGATAAACAACCTGCCTGCCAATCCAGGAGACAAAAGAGATGCATGTTTGATCCCTGAATTGGGAAGATTCCATGAAGGAGGGCATGGCAACCCACTCTAGTATTCTTGCCTGGAGAATCCCATGGACAGAGGAGCCTGGTGGGCCAGAGTCCTTAGGGTCACAAAAAGTCAGAGACGACTGAAGCAACTTAGCATGCAGATACGTAAGTCTAATGTATATGAATATCTAACTTCTTGATTCTATAACTGCCTGCATCCTTCTGACCCCTTAACCATGGCTTCTTTCTTAAACTTCCTTCATTTTCACTGTTTATTTTGTCTCAAAGGCATTCATTTTCTTGGCTTTAGAGATAACCCCTGTGTAGATGACTCACAAATTTCTGTCATGGGACCTTATCTCTGATTCAGTCAGGAGAGCTCTAACTTTTCACTGAATGGCTCATGTAAGTATAAAAAACTAACATAACTACTCCAAACATAAAGTTTTCACTCAAAATTAGCCCTCCCTTTTAATTTACCTGTCTCTGTCCACGGTGTTTCCATTGCCCCTGATCCTTAGATTTGGAATTACAAAGTCATCTTTGACACATTCCTCTCCTTTAATCTCTATATTATATCGATGACCAAGACCTCCTTATTTTTCAGTTCTGTCCAACTCTTTGTGACCCCATGGACTGCAGCATGCAATGCCTCCCTGTCCATCACCAACTCCTGGGGTTTGCTCAAACTCGTGTCCATAGAATCGATGATGCCATCCAACCATCTCATCTTCTGCCGTCCCCCTCTCCTCCTGCCTTCAATCTTTCCCAGCATCACGGTCTTTATCAACGAGTCAGTTCTTTGCATCAGGTGGCCACAGTATTGGAGTTTTTGCTTCAGCATCAGTCCTTCCAATGAATATTCAGGACTGATTTCCTTTAGAATGGACTGCTTTGATCTCCTTGCTGTCCAAGGGACTCTCGAGAGTCTTCACCAACAACACAGTTCAGAAACATCAATTCTTTGGCGCTCAGCTTTCTTTACGGTCCAACTCTCACATCCATACATGACCACTGGAAAAACCATAGCTTTGACTAGACGGACCTTTGTCGGGAAAGTAATGTCTCTGCTTTTTAATATGCTGTTGAGGTTGGTCACGGTTTTTCTTCCAAGGAGTAAGCGTCTTTTAATTTCATGGTTGCAGTCACCATCTGCAGTGATTTGGGAGCCCAAGAAAATAAAGTCTGTCACTGTTTCCATTGTTTCCCCATCTGTTTGCCATAAAGTGATGGGACTGGATGCCACAATCTTAGCTTTTTGAATGTTGAGTTTTAAGTCAGGTTTTTCACTTTCAGTTTCAAGAGGCTTTTCAGCTCCTTTTCACTTTCTGCCATAAGAGTGGTGTCATCTGCATATCTGAGGTTATAGATATTTCTCCCTTCAATCTTGATTCCAGCCTGTGCTTCATCCAGCCCAGCATTACTTGTAAAGAATTATTTTGTTCTTCACCTTCTTCTTATCTCCATTGTTATGGGCCACATTTCACTTACAGTTAAATTACTATTAGAGCACATTTTTTTTTAAGCTTTTCCAGGATTTATGTTCCTTCTTCACTCAATTCATTTTCCTGATCTATAACAGCCAAATTAGTTATCATCACATGAATTTTCATCTTGTGACTTCATACCTAAAACCCCAAATATTCACCAATGTTACTATATCAAGTCTAAAAGCCTATGATTAGTTTTAAGGCTTCCTATCACCAAAGAAAACTATATACAAATATCCATAATTCAGTTCTTCTCAATACTTACATTCTGTTCAAGCCTGACTCTTCATTGCTACTCAGAAACATCTTGTATCTTTTCTTTACTCACATCTGCTATTGTTATTTAAGCATGTGTCTCTCCTTCCACCAATGAGAATCCTACCAGTCTGTATCAGTCACCTTGTCTAAGGCATGCTGTAGTAAGAAACAAATTCTAGTTCCTTATAGTTTAAAAAAAAAAAGTTTCATTTCTCAATCAAAATGTGTCAATCTCAATATCTCTGGGATTCTCTCAATGTGATCTCTATTCTGGAACTCAGGTTGATAAAGCAGTTGCCCCTGGGACTTTGTGGAGGGCAAAAATATCAACATGAGGCTATTGGAGCTTTTGCTCAAAATTGTAATATTTCACTACAAAGTAAGTCACTTGGTGAAGCTTGATATCAGTCAGATGGGAGCGAATCTTTTCCTCATATGGAGAGGCACAGAAAATCCCATGGCTAAGCCTGATGTCAACAGAACCAGGATGTATAACACTTCCATAAAGAGGAACAGCTAATATTTTGAAAATTTATGAAGTCTACTACAGTCCTCTCTCTTTGTCACAAATATTTACTTTCCTCCCTTCTGCCTACAAAATACACTCATCCCCTACATGACACACAAGATCAAACACTGATCTTACAATATTCTATATCTATATCAAGTCAAAACATAACTCCTCTTGAGTTATATATTTGTGAACTAAAAAGACAAATTATATGCCCACCACATACTCAACGGACAATGCTAGTAGAGGGACACAATACTAGTAATTATTCACATTTGGAAAGAACAAGGATAGGTGGTACATGGCAATGATGGGTTGACAGTCATGCTCTAAAGTTGTTACAGGGATTCCTGAGAATGCTACCTGGGACAGGAAGTGTATTCTTAATCAGAGCCTCCTCCAAAGCAGTGTCCCAGCCTACTGTTCTCCCATCTTCTTCAAAACACACTGATCTTCCTCTTCTATGAAATAATTATTCAAATTACCATTTTAAGAATTCATGGAGTTCTAATACATCTTATATATTTGTTTTAAACATTTTGATATTATTTTATGTATTTAATTTAATCCCTCCAAACAATTTGTAAATTCCCTGATTTAGGAAGATTGAATCTTATCAGTATTTCCAACAAATGCATTATTATGCATGTGATAGCAATTGGGAAAAATTATTTCAAATACCATAAGTATTTAGATACTTATAATACCGTAAGTAATAAGAATCATCTGATTCAAGCTAACACTTCACAAGGATAAGCTGGTCCACAAAAGAGATTTCAATAACAACTTTATGAGACATATATTTAACAAACAGCCTGCAGTTTCACCCAATAGGTTGACATTTCACAGTTACTTAAGTGTAGCCATGGCCATCTGGATATTTACTTGATTTCATTCATCTTTTATGGGTTTAGGTTTTGTTTCTATATTTATTATGGAAACATTATTGGCCCAGGGAAGTTCTTAGAGAATTCAGTAAAACACCAGCAGACAGTTGTTCTAGTACTTGCCTGGCCTTCATCCTATGAAGTGACTTTGACACTGTAATAACTTTATCTAGGCCTCTTACTGTTGATCAGAGGAAAAAAAAAATACTCTGCTCTTCATTGTTCCAAGGGTGTCATGAGAATACTTGAGGTGACAAGGTCAACTGTTTTGAGTTTGTAGTAAAGAAAACTTTATTCCTGTTATTCAAGTCATGCATAGATAAAGCCATGAAGTAAACAAGTATGTCTTGAAGTTCTTTTGTTGCTCTATTGCTGTTGTTCAGTTGCTAAATTGTATCTGACTCTTCATGGCCCCATGGATTGCATCACACCAGGCTTCCCTGTCCTTCACTATCTCCCAGAGTTTTCTCAAACTTATGTCCATTGAGTCAGTGATGCATCCAACCATCTCATCCTCTGTTACCCACTTCTTCACTTGCCCTCAATCTTTCCCAGTATCAGGATACTTTCCAGTGAGTCAGCTCTTTAGTACTGGAGTTTCAACTTCATCATCAGCCCTTCCAGTGAATATTCAGGATTAATTTCCTTTTAGATTGACTGGTTTGATCACCTTGCAATCCAAGGGACTCTGAAGAGTCTTCTCCAGCACCACAATTTGAAAGCATTAATTCTGTGCTCAGTCTTCTTGATGGCCCAACTTTCACATTCACACATAAACTACTGGAAAAACCATATCAGACCATATGGACTGATGCTTCTGCTTTATAATATGCTCTGTAGGTTTGTCATAGCTTTCCTAAGTGTCTTCTAATTTCATGGCTGCAGTCACCACCCACAGAGATTTTGGAGCCCAAGAAAATAAAATTTGTCACTGCTTTTACTTTCCCCCCTTCTATTTGCCATGAAGTGGTGGGACCAGGTGCCATGATCTTTGCTTTTTGAATGTTGAATTTTAAGCCAGCTTTTTCACTCTTCTCTTTTACCCTCTTCAAGAAGCTGTTTTCTTCCTCTTCACTTTCTGCCATTAGAGTGGTATCATTTGCATATCTGAGGTTGTTATCTCTCCCAGCAATCATGATTCCAGCTTGTGATTCATTTAACCTGGCATTTCACATGATGTACTCTGCATATAAGTTAAATAAACAGGGTGAAGATACACATCTTTGACATACTCCTTTCCCAATTTGGAATGAGTCAGTTGTTCCATGTCCAGTTCTAACTGCTGCTTCTTGACTTGCACACAGATTTCTCAGGAGACAGGTAAGGTATTCTGGTATTCCCATCTCTTTAAGAATATTCTACAGTTTGGTGTGGCCTGTTTGTCTCTCTGTGCACTTATATAAAATTGGAAAAGAGAGTTATTTTGTCTCCCTATGCAGTTATATGAAATAAAAATAATTATTGCTGGTTTTATTGGTAGGAGAGATGTTTTAGGACAAGGGGCCATTCATGACTCCCTCAGGAATACCACCAACAACACTTGACTTTTAGATAACAAAGAAAAATATTTCCTAACACAATCCTATGAGATAGATGTCAAGAATTATTGATAGTGCAAAGACCTAATATTAACAATTTGTGCCATACCATTCAGTAGAATTTAGAGTGAACTGCCCTGAAAGGCAGATGGATTGTGAATCTAAATTTTCTCCCTCTTCTTCTTTGTTCCAGTTTGGTATCTTCATAAAGCTCATATCTCCTAGTTTTGTTATATCTTAAAGATATTCCTCAGTTTTAGTCTGATTGATATATTTATATATGCTAAGTCACTTAAGTCATGTTCGACTTCTTGTGACTATGGACTATAGCCTGCCAGGCTCCTCTGTCCATGATTCTCCAGGCAAGAATACTGGAATGGACTGCTGTGCCCTCCTTCAGGGGATCTTCCCTGCCCAGAAAGGACTGAACTCATGTCTTTTATGTCTCCTGCCTAGCAGTCAGGGTCTTAACCACTAGCGTCGCCTGGAAAGCCCTTATATATATGTATGTGTGTGTGTGTATATATTTACAGATACATATCCTATTATATTTATAATATTATATATTATACATATATGCATATATGATGCCATATATGTGTGCACATATATTTATAGATATATATCCTATTATATATATAATATTATATATTAAACATGTATGCATATATGATTTCTCCTACTATGTTCTGGATATTGCTACATTTTAAGAGATTGTCTGGGGACATTCTAGTTTACCATTTTATGTGGGCAAAGTATATGAAAAGTGAAAAACTTATCAAGCTGGTCTGTAACTGAAGAGTTTTGGTGTGTGCATATTACACATTGGAAAAACACATATGGACTTTAAATATTATGAGATGCGAAGCAATCTGGAAAAATTGCAGGCTGAAAGTTAATTGCTAGTACTTTAGAGTCTGAAATGCTAATAAAAAAATAACACTTCCCAAGGGTTCAACATTAAAAGTCAGCTTTTTGGCTAAGAACCCTAGCTGTTTCTTATAAAAGTGATACTAATAATAGCTAACATTTGTTGAAGGTTTACTATGTGTCAAGCTCAATTCTCAGCACATTGCATGCATTAACCCATTTAATCTTTATAATAGCATTATGAGGAATATATGGTTATTATTCTTTTGAGATGAGAAACTGAAGCACAGAAAAATTAAGTAATCTGCCTAGGGTTATTCAGCCAGTATTCGACCCATGAAGTTTGGTTTTATAGTCTGTGCATAGACCACTATGCATTATGACTTTCCAAGGGATATAAGTTACTTAAAAATAGGAGCAGAATAACTGCTGGGAGCCTGAATACAGTATTGTAATGGTGGCTTGAAGCTCATTGTTATCATAATGAAAATCTCATTCTCCATGTCAGAACTGAATCTGCAGCCAGTCTGTTTGCAGGGAGCTCCAGGATTCATGGGATATATAAAATTTCCCAGAGGTCTGTAAGCCAGATTGTCTTCTTTGTGTTATCACTGGAATCCAGTGTAAAATAAGGAGGCCCAAATTGATTTGAAAAAAGTAGCTTTTTATTAAATGAATTGACATTTCATTTGCTGAGACATCATCGTCTGAAATATATGACACTGAAAAGCCTGTTCGTTTTTTTTGTTGTATACTTAGATGATGAAAACTCTGCAAGGCAAATTAACAGTGCAAATTAAGTTTTAATGTGAGTATTTAATACTTAGAATAGTCACATGCAGGTAGAAATTAAGGATCCTGATGTTAGCTATAGGCTGGCGAAAATCTTATTCTTGTCCCTCCAATATTATCACTGTCACCTAATCCCTTAGCAAATGTTTGTCCTAGACGTCTCACTTCTTCATTCGAGACCCATCTAGCCAACCTCTCACTGTGCTCTGCTCACTCAATTTATATTTGTTGCTATCTGGTAACCTGACATCCATCTTCTTTGTATCTCTGAAATATACACCTGCTCTCATTATGTTATATCTACAACCCATCTCGTGTCTCGTTTTCTATTAGGATAAACTTTGCAGCCAGATTTTGCTTCTCCACATTCTTCCCTTAAACAACTCATTTAAAATGCACTTCTCAGTCAGTTTCATATCAAAATACACAGAGGAGAATATAATCTTTGTATATTCTGGGGTTATATGATAAGACTACTTGTGTCACAGGCAGTAAACCAGAAATTCAAGTTGTCCCAGGCCATGTTGACTGACACTAGGGCTGAGAGAATCAGTATAACATTTCAATTATAATCTATTCTTCCACTTATTAGGAAACCCTGATGTAGGGGAAAGAGTGTTTTGTTTGTGCCCAGATAAGCCAGAGTCTACATTTTGACTTTGCTATTCCATAGCGCTATGATTTTGATAAAATAACAAAATCCTATCTTCTGCCTTCTAAGCTATCAAATATGAGTAATAACATTGAGAGGGGAAAGGAATCTTCTGAACATTCTCCCATTAGACCTAGTCTACCTGCTCCTTTTCCAGTTCTTTTCCAGGAGAGAAGTTGGTAATTTGATTGGTGAGAGTTATAAGATGCTCACTGGATTATTAATAGTAGCTGAATGGAAAAGAGGAGGGGGAGGGATAAATTAGAAATTTGCAATTAACAGATACACATTAATTATACATAAAATAAAAAAAACAACAATATGCTGTATAGCAAAGGGAAATATATTTTATATCTCGTAATAGCCTATAATGGAAAATAATCTAAATATATTTATCTATGTATAATTGAATCACTTTGTTGCACATCTGAACTAATCAGTCAGTTCAGTTCAGTCGCTCAGTTGTGTCCGACTCTTTGTGACCCCATGAATCACAGCACACCAGGCCTCGCTGTCCATCACCAACTCCCGGAGTTCACTCAGACTCGCCTTACATCGAGTCAGTGATGCCATCCAGCCATCTCATCCTCGGTCGTCCCCTTCTCCTCCTGCCCCCAATCCCTCCCAGCATCATAGTCTTTTCCAATGAGTCAACTCTTCTCATGAGGTGGCCAAAGTACTGGAGCTTCAGCTTTAGCATCATTCCTTCCAAAGAAATCCCAGGGTTGCTCTCCTTCAGACTGGACTGGTTGGATACAATAAGGTAAATCAACAATTCTTCAATCAAAAAACCTTTTAAATAGTAGCTGAGGCCAAAAGGGGTGAATGCAGCCTCTGCTTCTTGCCTCCCAATCTGTCTCTACCATGAAGGCAGGTTAGAACCTTGAAAGCTATTCATGAAGGAGAAAGAAGTCAACTCAGAGGTCCCTTCCCCTTAAAAGTTTACCTGAAAACTGCACTGGAGTAATCTCAGGTAATCTCTTAAGAGATTACCTCTTTAAATGCCATCTATGTTGTAGTGTGTTTGTGCTCAGTCGCTTAGTTGTGTCCAACTCTTTATCACCCTTTGGACTGTAGCACCCTAGGCTCCTCTGTCCATGTAATTTTTCAGGCAAGAATACTAGAGTGGGTTGCCCTGTATCCTCCAGGGGATCTTCCAGACCCAGGGGTTGAACTTGCATCTCCTGTGTCTCCTGCATTGCGGAAAGCTTCTTTACACACTGAGGCATTGGGGAAACCTTACGTTATAGACACTATCTAAATCACGGTGGATTTAAAAAATGAGTTAAATTCAGCTCTATTTTCAATGAGCTTCGGTTCAGTTCAGTTCAGTTCAGTCACTCAGTTTTGACCGACTCTCTGCTACCCCATGAACTGCAGAACTCCAGGCCTCCCTGTCCATCACCATCTCCTGGAGTTCACTCAGACTCACGTCCATCAAGTCGCTGATGCCATCCAGCCATCTCATCCTCTGTCGTCCCCTTCTCCTCCTGCCCCCAATCCCTCCCAGCATCAGAATCTTTTCCAATGAGTCAACTCTTCGCATGAGGTAGCCAAAGTATTGGAGTTTCAGCTTTAGCATCATTCCTTCCAAAGAACACCCAGGGCTGATCTCCTTTAGAATGGACTGGTTGGATCTCCTTGCAGTCCAAGGCACTCTCAAGAGTCTTCTCCAACACCACATTTCCAAAGCATCAATTCCTCGGTGCTCAGCTTTCTTCACAGTCCAACTCTCACATCCATACATGACCACAGGAAAAACCATAGCCTTGACTAGATGGACCTTTGTTGCCAAAGTAATGTCTCTGCTTTTGAATATGATATCTCAGTTGGTCATAACTTTCCTTCCAAGGAGTAAGCGTCTTTTAATTTCATAGCTGCAATCACCATCTGCAGTGATTTTGGAGCCCCAAAAAATAAAGTCTGACACTGTTTCTACTGTTTCCCCATCTATTTCCCATGAAGTGATGGGACTAGATACCATGAACTTTGTATTCTGAATGTTGAGCTTTAAGCCAACTTTTTCACTCTCCTCTTTCACTTTCATCAAGAAGCTTTTTAGTTCCTCTTCACTTTCTGCCATAAGAGTGGTGTCATCTGCGTATCTGAGGTTATTGATATTTCTCTCGGCAATCTTGATTCCAGCTTGTGCTTCTTCCAGCCCAGCGTTTCTCATGATGTACTCTGCATAGAAGTTAAATAAGCATGGTGACAATATACAGCCTTGACGTACTCCTTTCCTATTTGGAACCAGTCTGTTGTTCCATGTCCAGTTCTAACTGTTGCTTCCTGACCTGCATACAGGTTTCTCAAAAGGCAGGTCAGGTGGTCTGTCAATGAGCTTAGGGTATAGCAAATAACAAAAATCATTGAAATAAAAATTTAAGTACTATTATCTAAGTATGGGCAGGAAATCAGATTGGGAATGTTAGAAAAGGCAATCTAGGAGAGATGGCTACAATACCATTAAGATGATCTAGCCTATTGCTTAGTAGTTGCTTAGTCATATCTGACTGTTTGTAACCCCATGGACTGTAGCCTGTCAGGCTCTGCTGTCCATGGGATTATCCAAGCAAGAATACTGGAGTGGGTTTCCATGCCCTTCTCCAGGGGATCTTCCCAACCCAGGGATCAAACCCATATCTCCTGCATCTCCTGAATTGAAAGGCAGATTCTTTACTATCTGAGCCACCTGGGAAGCCCAAGTTGGCCTAGCATGTGCTTTTAATCTCTCTCTCCCCAACCACTGATATCTGTACCATATTTCAGGGTAGGAGATAGATATTTCTGCTGTCCCCTCCAAAAGTTTGAAGTGAATAGAATTCTGTGGGGTTTCAGGTAACCACTGATGCTCTCCTGGTACAATGCACTATTTGGCCAAGAATTTTAAGTTTGCCTTTGTTCTCAGCTAACCCTTGGGCTTCCCAGGTGGCACTAGTGGTAAAGAATACACATGTCAATGCAGCAGACATGAGAGTCAGGTTTGATCCTTGTGTTGGGAAGATCTCCTGGAGGAGGGCATGGCAACCCTCTCCAGTATTCTTGCCTGGAGAATCCCATGGGCAGAGGAGCCTGGAGGGCTGCAGTCCATGGTGTCACAAAGAGTTGGACATGATTAAAGTGACTTAGCATACACACATACCTTAGAAAGTGAGGAACACATTTCCTTCAGTCTCAGATTCTTCAACATTATTTACAGCTTCATTGTGCCCGCACCAGAAGGAGAAATGGTACAAGGCCCCTCTGAGAGTCATACACCAGCAACTTTCCATGTCCTTCATGTCTCTGCTTCCCATTTCAGGCAGCCTGGCCAATGTTTTCTTGTCCCTTTGGTATTCACTGTTCATTCCAGGGACTTCCCTGGTGGATAGACAGTAAAGAATCTGTCTGCCGTGTGGGAAACCTGAGTTCAATCCTTGGTTTGGGAAGATCCCCTGGATGAGGGCATGGCAACCCACTCCCATATTCTTGCTTGTAGAATTCCCATGGACAGAGGAGTCTGACGGGCTACAGTCCATGAGGTCATGAAGAGTTGCAGATGACTGAGTGACTAAGCACAGCACAGTTCATAGCATTCACATTGCACTCTGATTCCTAAAGTCTTAATGATTGACAAACAAGTAAAATTTTAGAATTTGAAGCATTTTCAATTCTAAAATCCCAATTCACTGAAATCAAAAAGCTTTGCTTTCTTAATGTCCTTACTGAAACTCAAATGCATTCCTCTTATAAAAATATGAATTCTTCCTGAGATGTTGAAATTTGAGGAGGTATCATGTTCCAGGGAAATGTGGAAGGTGAGTATGGGAGAAAATTTTGGCTCATATTCAAGTATGCTCTCTCAGATCCAACATATACAAAGTATCACAAGTACTGCTGACCCCTAGGAAGGCCAATCTTGCAGAACTTGACAAGTTTATAAGAACTGGAGGGAAAAAAATCAATAAAAGTGATTTTATGGAAACCAACACAGGGGCGTTTTAAGGAGATAGTGTTCAATAGAAAGAAAAAATAGGGAGAGGCACAATGGATATAAATAGACTATTTACAAGAGAAAAAATGCAAAAGGCTAATAAGCATATGAAAAAATATTCATCTTCAGTAATAATGAACTGCATCAGTAAAAATAATTATCAGGAATTTCTTTTCCTCATCACTTTAACATTTTTTAAAGTATGATATTATTCAGAGCCTTGAAATAGATAGTTCAACTCATTGTTGATGAAAAAACAGAAACACAGCTGCTTGGGAAAGTAGCCTGGGTAAAATATGTCCAGCCTTAAAATGTATTTAACTTTTAATCTATCTACCTTTAAATATTTGTAAGAATAAAATAACATGTCAAAAAAGAATTTTTGCATAAACATATTTATTTTTGTGACTTTTTAAATAACACTTGGGAAAAAGCTATAATATTAAAGTAAAAAATCAATCATTGGAACTGTTATGGTGGTCCAGTGGTTAAGATTTCATACTTCCACTGCAGGGGACATAAGTTCAACCCTTCTTAGGGAACTAAGATCCCACATGCCACAGAGCATGACCAAATATAAATAAATAAATAAAATATATATATATAATCTCAATTTCTATAATTTGCTTTATATAAAACTGTTTAATCTATCATATATTGCATAAAACATTTCATGAATATAAGAAAGAAATCGACAGAGCTTCACCAATAATGAGCAAAATGAAGAATATTTAAAATGTTGGAAATTAATTATATAGAAAAAGGACTCATTAGATTCATATGCCAGCTGATGGTTTATTGCTGTTATACAATTTTTTTAATTTATTTTAAAAGACAGACTGATTTCTTTAATATAATTTTAATTACTGATTGATTTTTGGTTGCACTGGGTCTTTTCGTCTGTGAGGGGGTTGGGGCCTTTTTTTTGAGTTGTGGTGAGCAGGGGCTCCTCTCCAGGTGCTGTTTGCGGACTTCTAGTTGCAGTGGCTTCTCTTTTTGTGGAGCACGGCTCTAGGTGCCCGGCTTCAGTAATTGGGGCACGTGGGCTTGGTAGCTGCAGTTTCTACTCTCTAGAGCACAGGCTCAATAACTGTGGTTCATGGGCTTTAGTTGTTTTGTGGCATGTGGGATCTTCCTGGAATTGAACCAGGGATGGAACCCATATCTCCAGCACCAGCAGATGGACTTTTTACCACTGAGCCACCAGGGAACCTCCCTATACATTTTAAAAATAAGGTTTTAATTCTATGAATTTGACTAACAATTGTACCTGGTTTCTTTCATTCTGGAAATACCTTTTAAGCATCTGTCCCAGCATCAGAGTACATCAATGTGCACAAGAAAATTCTAACCTTTAATTCAATTCTTGTGAGTGAGACATATTGTTCCTCAAAGGTATTCATGCTTTCATTAATGTTGGTTTGTCTACTGTATATATTGAGTCTGCTGCCCAAACCAGGGCTATGAAACAGGTAGCAAACATTACAGATTGCATCAGTATCATGAAGTCGCTACTTTTGCCCATTTCGTTTCAGTCTTTGATGCTGTCACTCACAAGTCTTAGGTCCCAGCGTGTCATGAGTTCCTGAAACCAGCACAGCATCTTCCTATGGCTGGTCAAGAATAAGTGGTTATCGTCTCTACTGGTATAGATGTATCTTGAATAGACTGGAGTCTGGCAAGATCTCAGTGTTTAAGAGTGCTTTCTTGATTCACTCTTTCTGACAACACCCAGTCCAGTTGGAGTTGGACTGAAGGAAAAGAGCTCAGAAGGGTCAGATGCAAAGCTAAAAGAGATTGTAACAAACTTTTTGACTGGAGTTGATGGATTCACATTAACTACCAGTTTGTTTTGTCATTGTTTTTTGTAATCAGTTCCATTTGTGAAAAAAATTACTCTCTTTCTTCTGACACACAGAAATCATGTTAAAAATAAACACATTTCACATTGCTTGGCGAAATATATATATAATGTCATTTTGTAATACACTCTGAGGAAAACCAAACGACTATGTAGCAGAACAGATGTGATACTGAGGAAGATGGCTATTATTTTAGACTGGATAAGACTAGAGTAGCAAAAGCATAGACACATATCAAAAGAACAGAGGGGTTCAAAAACTAGATACTCACATATATGGTCAATTAATAAAGATTCCAAGGCAACTAAATGGAGAAAAGATGGTATTTTCAACAAATGGTGCTGGAATAATTGGGCATTCAAAATAAACAACTCACTTCAACTCATACTGTGTACCTCATAAAAATTAACATAAACTGGTAAATAGACAAAAATGTAAAACACAAAATCTAAAGTTTCTTGAGAAATGAGAGGATTGTTTTCGATCTTGGGTTAACCAAATATTTCCCAGATAGGACACCACAGCATGAATCATAAAGAAAAAAAAAAAAGGATAAATTAAATTCATCAAACCTAACTTTCCTGCCCTTCAAAAGGCACTAGTAAGAAAATAAAAGGACAAATCACAGATTTGAAGAAAATATTTGCAAAACACGTCTTATAAAGGATTGGTGTCCAAAATACATGAAGAATCTCTTAATTCAACAATAAGAAAACAAGGTTACAATTGAAAGTAGTCAAAAAGTTTGGACAGATGCATTGCAAAAGAAAATATATAGAATGTAGAAGAGCACATGCAAAGATGCTCAACATTACTACCAATAGGGAAAACAAGGTAAAACCATGATAAGGTACTACCACACGTCTACGGAAGTGAAAATGTCAGTAGCTCAGTCATGTCTGATGCTTTGCAACTCCATGGACTGTAGCCTCTGTTCATGGGATTCTCCAGGAAGAATACTGGAGTGGGTTGCCATGCCCTCCTCCAGAGGATCTTCCCCCCAGAAAGACTGAACCTACGTCTCCTGTGTCTCTTGCATTGTAGGCAAATACTTTACAGCTGAGTCACTAGGGAAAACCATACAGTGGAGTACCACTTAGCAAAAAAAAAAAAAAAAAAAAATCAATAAAAAGCAGCAAACTACTGATCCATGCAATATAGATAAATCTTAAATGCATTATATAAACAGCAAAAGCCAGACTCAAAAAGTTGCATACTATATAATTTCATTTCTATGACATTCTAGAAAAGATATAGCTAAGTAGTTGTCAGTCTCTGACTTTAGGCAAAAGAAAGTGATTACAAAAGGGCATAAAGAAACTCTGAGGGTGATCAATGTGTTGTGTATCTTGACAATGCTGGTGGGAAAATTCATGCAACTGTGTACCTAAAAAGCATATATTTTCCTGTATGTAAATGATACCTCCATAATCCTGATTTAAACAAACAAAACAAAGAAATATTTTGGAAAAGAGCAAGGAAAAACTTGTGTGTCAAGTGAAAGCATGATATATTCCTTGACAACTTCAGAATACAGTTTTTATTAGTTGAAAGTATTAAATAGTAAAACTGGAGCTTCATGTTGCTAATCTCTGTAGAGTTCTGGTAATCTTAAAAGTCAAGTTTCACTTACCAAAATCTAAGTTTGGTCACTTATTTGTCCTATCCTTGTTCCAATTTCTAGTGTCATTTCAAGTCTTGCTTTTCTTGAGACATTATTTATATCCGGTTTAATTATTAATAGCATCCCATTTTCCTCTCCAAAGTGTCTCTATTTGGGCAATAAACCACGTGGTCACCCTACTTAAATATGTAGCCTGTTAGGTAATCAGGTGATAAGTAGAAGAACAGCTTTCTCTGTGTGGAGTTGCTGGGAAGAGGTGAGGTTCACACTGAGTGCTTTTGAAAGAGAATGCTCTGTCAGACTAAAGTTTAATATTATCTTTTTGAAAAAGAGAATATGCAGGATTATGTACTCAGCATCCTTAATATGCTATCATACATCAATTAAAAGTTTGTTGAACATGCTACAAATCTTGGTCAGCACATTTTTTAAATTTTATTTTAGCAATTTGGTTACTTTTTAAAATAGGGAAATTAAGCCATTAGAGAAAATGAAGTCTGAAGTCATATTTTGTGCTGGCACCTCTCTACTCCGATCCCACAGAGCATCAGCAGAGAGCCAAAAAAAAAAAAAGAAGAAGAAGAAAAAAGCTGAGGTCAATGGTGAGCTCTTTTCCTGGGTTTAATGAGATCAAGTGTCAGATTCTTCCCTGTTCTTAGGTCATTCCTCCAAGGGTAGAAAGAAAACAAAATTAGTGTGGTATTTAAACTATCTGTTAAAAATTCCATTGAGAGATAAGCATGCCCCATTTTATATTTTACTCTATGTCTTAAAGAAATAAAATGAACTTGGAACCATGACTGAATTCAAATGAAGCTCTTCTGAGATCCCCAGCAAATATGACAGAGGTCTTGTTTCCTCCCCATCCTAAACTTGGTCCTAAAGACAGTTGCAGTGGATTAGACATTACTCTTGTGGTGACTGGAGGCAAGATAAGGCAAATTAAACTGCTGGAGAAATTAAGGATCAAACTACATTTTTAATGACTATTATAAGAAGTTTCTGTGTAAATATCATTAATCATTCCCTTTCTCTTCTTTGAGTTTTATTAAACCACACATGATAATTAACTTATTTCCTTTTCTAGGATATAGCACATCATATTAGCATGAAAAATTAGTTCTCCAAATTCCTGTGAAATCTGAATTTTTCTATCTCTGGGTCTAAAATAGCTAGAACTCAAACTGCAGTTTAAAGAATTAAACAACCATTAGTAGAACAGTTAACACTCAGAAGGACCTGGCATAATTCCAAAGCAGTATTCAAGTTGAAAGTTCCATTTGGAATATTTTACTCACTGTTCAGTTATTCTCATCAATGAAATAAGAAAGGCAATATAATTTACCCCAAGAAATAGGTGAGTCATTTTTTAGCAGGGCAGATAAGTAGTAAAGTGATCCAGAAAATGTAATGAGGAAGCTGGATCTTGGAAGAAAAATACAATAAAAGAGAGATTGCTAAAATATGTGTTACTTCTATTAGGAAGCAGACCTCTTTTATCATTTAGACTCTGATACCTACTTGTGATCTAGTCTTGTAGGAAAAAAATTGGATCCTCTATTCTATAAGAAGTGCTACCTGATAGCTCAATTGGTAAGAATCTGTCTTCAATGCAGGGACCCTGGTTTGATTCCTGGGTTGGGAAGATCTGCTGAAGAAGGGATTGACTACTCACTCTATAAGACAATGCAGGAAATAAACCAGTAATTTTTCTGCCATGTTAGTTAAGGAATGTGACAGCACTGAAAAGAAAATCAACATTCTTTCAATAAATAAACTTTGGCCTTAACTAAAATTTTCAATTTCATTTTCACATAAATTTTTTCCTAAAATGATACCTAACCCATTGAATCACTTAAAAACATCTTTTTGTACTTTAAATAAAAATACAATATCAACATGTTGGCTAGATTCACATATAGTACCTTTGAATCATTTGAATTTGCATATTATATAATGGTTAATATTCTGTAATTGTGGTTTTCATTCTAGAACTCATAACCAACAAAGATGTCCTCTTCATTACAGGGGACTGGAATGCAAATTAGGAAGTCAAGAAATACCTGGAGTAACATGCAAATCTAGTCTTGGAGTACAAAATGAAGCAGGTCAAAGGCTAACAGTTTTGCCAAGAGAATGCACTGGTCATAGCAAACACCCTCTGCCAACAACACAAGAGAAGACTCTACACATGGACATCACCAGATGGTCAAACAGAAATCAGATTGATTATATATGTTGCAGCCAAATATAGAGAAATGCTATAAGTCAGCAAAAACAAGACCTGGACCTAACTGTAGCTCAGATCATGAACTTCCTATTGCCAAATTCATACTTAAGTTGAAGAAAGTAGGGAAAACCACTAGACCATTTAGATAAGACCTAAATCAAATCTCTTATGACTATACAGTGGAAGTGAGAAATAGATTCAAGGGATAAGATCTGATAGAATGCCTGAGGAACTATGTTTGAAGGTTTGCAACATTTTACAGGAGGCAGTGATCAAGACCATCCCCAAGAAAAAGAAATGCAAAAAGGCAAAATGGTTACCTGAGGGAACCTTACGAATAACTGAGAAAAGAAGAGAAGCTAAAGGCAAAGGAGAAAAGGAAAGATATACCCATTTGAATTCAGAGTTCCAAAGACTGGAAAGGAGAGATAAGAAAGCCTTCCTCAGTGATCAATGCAAAGAAATAGAGGAAAACAATCAAATGGGAAAGACTAGAGATCTCTAAGAAAATTTGAGATACCAAGGGAAAATTTCATGCAAAGATGGGCTCAATAAAGGACAGAAGTGGTATGGACCTAACAGAAGCAGAAGATATTAACAAGAGGTAGCAAGAATACACAGAAGACCTGTACAAAAAATATCTTCATGACCCAGATAATCACAATGGTGTGATCACTTACCTAGAGCCGGATATCTGGAATGTGAAGTCAAGTGGGCCTTAGGAAGTATCAGTACAAACAAAGCTAGTGGAGGTGATAGAATCAGTTGAGCTATATCAAATCCTAAAAGACAATGCTGTTGAAGTACTGCAGTCAATATACCAGTCAAAACTCAGCAGTGGCCACAGGACTGGAAAAGGTCAGTTTTCATTCCAGTCCTAATGAAAGGCAATGTCAAAGAATGTTCAACCTACTGTGAAATTGCATGCATGTTACATGCTAGCAATGTAATGCTCAAAATTCTCTAAGCCAGACTTCAATAGTATGTGACCCGTGAACTTCCAGATGTTCAACCTGGATTTAGAAAAGGCAGAGAGACCAGAGAACAAATTGCAAACATCTGTTGAATCATGGAAAAAGCAAGAGAGTTTCAGAAAAACTTCTACCTCTATTTACTATGCCAAAGCCTTTGACTGTATGGATCACAACAAACTTTGGAAAATTCTTCAAGAGATGGGAATACCAAACCACTCAACCTGAGAAATCTGTATGCAGGTCAGGAAGCAATAGTTAGAATTGAACATTGAACAACAGACTGATCCAAATTAGGAAAGGAATATGTCAAGGCTGTATATTGTCACCCTGCTTATTTAACTTATATGCAGAGTACATAATGCAAAATGCCAGACTGAAATCAAGATTGCTGGGAGAAATATCAATAACCTCAGTTATGCAGATGACACCACCCTTATGGCAGAAAGCAAAGAAGAACTAAGGAGCCTCTTGATGAAAGTGAAAGAGAAGAGTGAAAAAGTTGGCTTAAAACTCAACATTCAGAAAACTAAGATCATGGCATCTGTTCCCATCACTTCATGGCAAATAGATGGGGAAACAAAGGAAACAGTGACAGACTTTATTTGGGGGAGCTCCAAAATCACTACGGATGGTGACTGCAGCTATGAAATTAAAAGACGCTTGCTCCTTGGAAGAAAAGCTATGACCAACCTGGACAGCATATTAAAAAGCAGAGACATTAGTTTGCCAACAAAGATCCATCTAGTCAAAGCTATGGTTTTTCCAGTGGACATGTATGGATGTGAGAGTTGGACCATAAAGAAAGCGGAGTGCCAAAGAATTGATGTTTTTGAACTGTGGTGTTGGAGAAGACTCTTGAGAGTCCCTTGGACTGCAAGGAGATCCAACCTGTCATTCCTAAAAGAAATCAGTCCTGAATATTCATCAGAAGGACTGATGCTGAAGCTGAAACTCCAATATTTAGCTACCTGATGTAAAGAAACAACTCATTGAAAAAGACTCTGATGCTGGGAAAGGTTGAAGGTGGGAGGAGGAGGGGACAACAGAAAATGAGATGGTTGGATGGTATCACTGATTCAATGAACATGAGTTTGAGTAGGCTCAGGGAGTTGGTGATGGACAAAGAAGCCTAGTGTACTGAAGTCCGTCGTTCTTAAAGAGTCAGACAAGGCTGAGCTACTGAACTGAACTGATTATATATTGGACTGTTTTTTTTTTTTTTTTTCACTTGGATTTTATTATTCTGTTTTACCTGCATCTCAAACTTTGAACTCTACTGACATGTATTCTATTAAGCCTATCTATGTAAGATATAGATTTTTTTTTTATTTAGTGAAAAATGAAAGAACACATAGTTGAAAAATATTTAAATAAGATAAGACATGAGTAATATTTGTGATAATTTTATAATCCATCTATTAACTAGTTTACCAAGTGAGTCCCTTTTTTCCCCTCCGCTGATTTAATTACTTCCATAGTATTCATTTGATCAATATACAGCTATAATAAAGATGTGTCAGATGGCATGTCAGTATATTCAAAGCATAGCAAAGCATCAGGTGATTTCTCTGAATTCAAGATTTTAATATTTTGACTTCAGTACAATGCTAGTCCTTTAACAAGCGACTGTGAGATTGTGTGTACATTCGTGTTCTGTGACTTGTGATTGAGTGCTTTTCTAGATCTTACAGTTTTCTGTGTTGGGTAAATATAATTTTTTTAATCAGAGCGAAATGAACAAAGGCAAAATGCATTGGCTCTTCATGTTGGCACCTAGGCTCAGTATGAAAGGAATAGTGTTAACATCCCCAGGTCCAGAAAAATGTCTGAAGCAAGCTTCCAGCAGTAAATAAAGGCCAACTACTCAAGCAGGACAGTGGAATTTAAAGGCAGCCTGCCAGGAGTTTAGTGGATGAAATGTCCAGCAGGTGTCACAGACACAACACCAACAGTGGGTCTCAGAGGTGACTCCATTTACCAGAGTGAGGAAGGACTGGTTAAGTGGGTCCCTTGTTTCAAGAATTGCCTCAGGACAGCATACTCCAGTCAAGACGGAAAAAGAATCAGACAGTTACAGAAGCTAGGCATGGATAAGGAGAAGATTTTTTATAAATTCCAAATTGTCAGAGATACACAAATCCCACATCCCCAAATTGCAGAATCATGTTCTGCCAAGAGTATCAGTTATCTCCATACAAAAGACAAGTAAATTATCAGTTCCATATACCTATATAGAAAATCCTGGAAGTGATGATAAAATGACACTTAGGTAGAGGATATTATTTGCTTAAACAGTTTCCACTGGACCTATTCTCTACTTGGTGTTGAAACTCATTTCTCTGAAATAAGAAGGCATGCGTGTGTGCTAAGTCACTTCAGTAAAGACCGACTCTTTGTGACCCTATGGACTGTATCCTAAAGCTTAGAGTGGTGGCCCTGGACAAGTACTGAATGCCCCCATCCTAGTACTATAGAGATTTCAATGCCTATGTCTCATACGGTAATACTGTGTGAAGTTATGAGAGAGAAATCCATGAATCAATCCAGAAGGAATCCCAAGAGATACATAGTATCGGGTTAAGCATCCAAAAAAATTAATTGGTCCCAGATCATAGAGTAGGAGTTAATTTCCAGGTAGGAAGTAAACTGTTTCAACAGGGATAATTGGAACTCATTCATTCTTTCAATTATTAACTCATTAATTGAACAAATATGTGAATGAAGGTAGACTAGTTGAAAGGCTGTTGAGATAATTCAGAAGATACATGAGGAAAGTGGAAATGGGGAGACATGATGACTTCCAGTGAAAAGGGAAATAAAACAGATTGGACATGATAATTCTCTTTTAGGAACCAGTATCAATAAAGACTTCTACAGTTCTGACTTGACGACCTGTTTGGAGGTAACAGGAGAATATGGAAAGTAAGAAGCTTCGAGTTCACTTTTGACCACATGAAACTTGAAGTGTTTCTGAAAAATCTAAGTGTAAATGTCAAATAAGCAAATAATTGTATGGATCTATAACTCAGAAAAAGGTCTTGGCTGGACATATAAATATGAAATGTTCATTTTGTGGATATTGACTGAAGTCTTAGAAATATGTGAGGTCACATGAAGCAGTTAGGTGGTGCTAGTGGTAAAGAATCTGCCTGCCGATACAGGAGATGTAAGATATGCATGTTTGATTCCTGGGTCTTGAAGATCCCTTGGAGAAGGAGATGGCAACCCATTCCAGTGTTCTTGTATGGAGAAACCTATGGACAGAGGAGCCTGGACAGCTACAGTCCACAGTGTCACAAAGAATCAGACATGACTGGAGCAACTTAGCATGTGTGCAGACTGAGGAAAGAAGGGGAAAATACTTAGGTCTTGAAGGAAAAATGGGCCAAAGAACAAGGCTGAGTAGTAAAGAGATGTTAGAATATAATAAAGCAAAGGCTCATACTGCTGAAAAATTAGCGTAGTGAATTGGGATCCCACAGGTTTCCTCAGGCAGCACAGTTTTACACAGGTGTCTCTATCACTTTCAATTCAATACAGTGGACTGGAGTGGGTTAAAGAATTAGGAAATATAAAGAAAATGAAAGTTTTAGGCTGCTCTTGAGAAAAAATGTTTCCTCTATTTTAAACATGGGAAAAAGGAGGATGGCTGAGGATTCAGGGAGGTATTTATGTTTAGTTGTGGGAGGTTGAAGGAGTTCCAAAATTCTGACTTTTATTTTCTATAGGAAGTAAGAGACTTCTGTAACTCTGCTGATTGTGGTGAAGCAAAAGAGACTGGAAGTCTGGGTGGAATAGAAAGATCTGAAATTGTTATTGTGGAATGTAAGACAGTTGGCTGTATAGGAGACTACTCTTTGAAGTTTAAGCAGTGTTTGTATTGGTGAAAAATATCGACAATAATATAATTTCAATCTAGATGTGTAAATTCCTTTGGCAATGTTCATTTGCCCAGGTGGGGAGGCAGAGAATGGTTGGAATTGTTGTAGGATGTAGGAAAGTTTCAGGTTTGGAGGAGCATGAATGAGATAGAGGAATATACAATCTAAACTAATCTAAATGAAACGGAAGTAAAGAAGGGAAGCAAAGATGGCTAATTAGAAAAATGAGAAGTCAGAGTTTAAATTTCCAGTAAGGTCAAAGAAAAAAAAAGTTTTTGTGGAAATGACTAAATGAATGGTCTGGAAAGGCAAATAGTAGGGGCTGGAAAAAGGGAAGTTGCAATGAATACTTTTTTGGAAAGAAGTGAGTTGGGGTAACTGCTAGGCCTACAGGTGACTGTATGAGATTATGATTAAATGGATGAGTGATACTGAAGAAGATATCATTTGCATTGAGATGCAGTAGGAATGGAGGGTCCATAGGACCAGGCACAAAAGTCTGTACTGAATATGGGTTCCACAAGATGAGTTAATACTATCCAGAAGAAGGCATGCAGGGCAGTCAAGCTAGGAAAATAGAGATTTCCCAAGCCCATAGGTGAGAATTAGTCTGAAGTGGAGTCTGTTTTCTTATAACTTACCTGCTTAAGGGGACTGTAGAAGAAGCAAAGTATAAGAAATGGAGAACTTTAATGACTACTAAAATTGAGGCTCACATCAAAGATTTAGATGATTTTATCATAGTCATAGGAAGTAGAATGTTCAACCTAAAGCATTTGAGTCTAATTTGCTATATTTAACCTTTGCTTATTTATGCATTCAGAATTCAGAGTAACAGAGCCAAAATCTGTATAGCTTTCAGAGACAAGGTAATTATCCGAATTTATGGAATTCCCTAATGAATGAATAAAAAGGATTTAAATTTCAGGCAAAAATAATAATGAAAACCAAAACAACAAAAAGACACTTGGAATTTAGAAGAAGAAGGATAAAAAGAAAGAGAATGAAGCCTAGTGACCACCATTTCCTGTAATATTTCCTTCAAAACTATAAGAATTAATTTTAAAAACTACATGCATTGACTTGATCTGCTTAGCAGATTCATCTTTTTGATGTTTAACACAGTTTTTTCTTTTTTAATTTCCAAAAGTATAAGTCCTCATGTTGCTTCTCTAACACATTAAATGTACTAATTGTAAAGGCAGAGTCCAACTGTTCCATTCTGTTTCTTCAAGTGAAAGTTCTACTTGTTTAATTTATTCTTCTTTCATAAACTTGGATTTCCTTAAATATATGGTGATTAAGTTTATTGCAACATATTTTGTAGTATCTTCTGAAATTTTTGAACTGCAGCATTTTGTAGCAGAACCAGGTGACATCAGTTACCTGTAGAGGCTGTCTTTTTCTAATGGTAGTCAAGAAGTACAGCTGCTATTCCCTTGTACTTTACTCTTTTGTGGAGGATTCATTTCTGTTTCTTGATATTTCCTTTGTCTTACTTTCAGTGTGATATATATTTAATTATATTTATAATAATGCTATTGTTTCCAAGTTTGACAGACATGGGGGTGGGATGTAGCATGAGTGCTACTACTCTGGAATTAGAAATTTAAAGAAAACTATACATATACCTGTAAATGATTCATAAAATATGATGAGAATAAGAGCTTTACATTAGTTTGGTGCAAACATAATTTTAGTTTTTGCATTGTTTAACTTTGCCATATGACAGGAATACATTCCTAAATAAGCGTGGTTGTATAATACATAACCACAAATCAAGGCAAATTGGAAGTGGTCAA
Source organism: Oryx dammah (assembly GCF_014754425.2). Lineage (NCBI taxonomy): Eukaryota > Metazoa > Chordata > Mammalia > Artiodactyla > Bovidae > Oryx > Oryx dammah. The sequence continues at coordinate 64,491,401 of NW_024070187.1, forward strand.
ACAGAAGATGGCAAGAGTGAACACTGACAGTTTAAGAATTAGTGAACTAAAATGGACTGGAATGGGTGAATTTAACTCAGATGACCATTATATCTACTACCGTGAGCAAGAATTCCTTAGAAGAAATGGAGTAGCCCTCATAGTCAACAAAAGAGTCTGAAATGCAGTACTTGGTTGCAGTCTCAATAATGACAGAATGATCTCTGTTCGTTTCCAGGGCAAACCATTCAATATCACACTAATTCAAGTTTAGGCCTGGACCAGTAACGCTGAAGAAGCTGAAAGTGAATGGTTCTATGAAGATCTATAAGACCTTCTCTTGAGAGTCCCTTGGACGGCAAGGAGATCCAACCAGTCCATTCTAAAGGAGAGCAGTCCTGGGTGGAAGGAATGATGCTAAAGCTGAAACTCCAGTACTTTGGCCACCTCATGTGAAGAGTTGACTCATTGGAAAAGACTCTGATGCTGGGAGGGATTGAGGGCAGGAGAAGGGGAGACAGAGGATGAGATGGCTGGATGGCATCACCGACTCGATGGACGTGAGTTTGAGTGAACTCCAGGAGTTGGTGATGGACAGAGAGGCCTGGCATGCTGTGATTCATGGGGTCCCAAAGAGTTGGACATGACTGAGTGACTGAACTGAACTGAACAAGACCTTCTAGAACTAACACCCAAAAAAGATGTCCTTTTCATTACAGGGGACTGGAATGCAAAAGTAGGAAGTCAAGACATACCTGAAGTAACAGGCAAATTTGGCCTTGGAGTACAAAATGAAGCAGATCAAAGGCTAACACAGTTTTGCCAAGAGAATGCACTGGTCATAGCAAACACACTCTTCCGACAACACAAGAGAAGACTCACACATGGACATCACCAGATGGTCAATACAGAAATCAGATTGATTATATTCTTTGCAGCCAAATATGGAGAATCTCTATACAGTCAGCAAAAACAAGACCAAGAGCTGACTGTGACTCAGATCATGAACTCCTTATTGCCAAATTCAGACTTATATTGAAGAAAGTAGGGAAAAACCACTAGACCATTCAGGTATGATCTAAATCAAATCCCTCACGATTATACACTGGAAGTGAGAAATAGATTGAAGGGATTATATCTGATAGACAGAGTGCCTGAAGAACTATAGGAGGAAGTTTGCAACATTGTACAGGAGGCAGGGATCAAGACCATCTCCAAGAAAAAGAAATGTAAAATGGCAAAATGGTTGTCTGAGGAGGTCTTACAAATAGCTGTGAAAAGAAGAAAAGCTAAAGGTAAAAGAGAAAAGGAAAGATATACCCATTTGAATGCAGAGTTCCAAAGAATAGAAAGGAAAGATAAGAAAGCCTTCCTCAGTGATCAACACAAAGACATAGAGGAAAAAAATAGAATGGTTAAGACTAGAGATCTCTTTAAGAAAATTAGAGATACCAAGGGAATATTTCTTGCAAAGATGGGCATAATTAAGGACAAACATGGTATGGACCTAACAGAAGCAGAAGATATTAAGAAGAGGTGGCAAGAATACACAGAAGAACTATACAAAAAAGATCTTCATGACCCAGGTAATCACAATGGTGTGATCACTCACCTAGAGCCAGATATCTGGAATGCAAAGTCAAGTGGGCCTCAGGAAGCATCAGTATAAACAAAGCTAGTGGAGGTGATGGAATTCCAGTGGAGCTATTTCAAATCCTCAAAGATAATGCTTTGAAAGTGCTACACTCAATATGCCAGCAAATCTGGAAAACTCAGCAGTGGCCACAGGACTGGAAAAGGTCAGTTTTCATTCCAATCCTAAAGAAAGACAAAGTCAAAGAATGTTTAAACTACTGTGCAATTGCATTCATCTCACATGCTAGCAATGTAATGCTCATAATTCTCCAAGCTAGACTTCAGCAATACATGAACCATGAACTTGCAGATGTTCAAGCTGGCTTTAGAAAAGGCAGAGGAACCAGAGATTGAATTGCCGACATCTGCTGGATCATGGAAAAAGCAAGAGAGTTCCAGAAAAACATCTACTTCTCTTTCTTGACTATGACAAAGCCTTTGACTGTGTGGATCACAAACTGTGGAAAATTCTTAAAGAGATGGGAATACCAGACCACCTGACCTGCCTCTTGAGAAACCTGTATGCAGGTCAGGAAGCAACAGTTAGAACTGGACATAGAACAATCAACTGGTTCCAAATCGGGAAAGGAGTATCTCAAGGCTGTATATTGTAGCCCTGCTTATTTAACTTATGTGCATTGTACATCATGAGAATCGCTGGGCTGGATGAAGCACAAGCTGGAATCAAGATTGCTGGGAGTAATATCAACAACCTCAGATATGCAGATGATACTACCCTTATGGCAGAATGTGAAGAACTAAAGAGCTTCTGGATGAAAGTGGAAAAGGAGAGTAAAAACGTTGACTAAAACTCAACATTCAGAAAACTAAGATCATGGCATCCAGTCCCATCACTTCATGGCAAAAGGTGGGGAAACAATGGAAACAGTGACAGACTTTATTTTGGGGGGGATCCAAAAATCACTGCAGATGGTGACTGCAGCCATGAAATTAAAAGACGCTTACTGCTTAGAAGAAAAGTTAGGACCAACCTAGACAGCATACTAAAAAGCAGAGATATTACTTTTTAACAAAGGTCCATCTATTCAAAGCTATGGTTTTTCCAGTAGTCATGTATGGATGTGAGAGTTGGACTATAAAGAAAGCTGAGTGCTGAAGAATTGATGCTTTTGAATTGTGGTGTTGGAGAAGACTCTTCAGAGTCCCTTGGACAGCAAGGAGATCCAAAAGGAAAACAGTCTTGAATATTCATTGGAATGACTGATGCTGAAGCTGAAACTCCAATGCTTTGGCCACCTGATGCAAAGAACTGACTCATTTGAAAAGACCCTGAAGTTGGGAAAAATTGAAGGCAGGAGGAGAATGGGTCAACAGAGGATGAGATGGTTCGATGGCATCACTGACTCAATGGATATGAGTTTGAGTAAACTCCAGGAGTTGGTGATGGACAGGGAGGCCTGTCGTGCTGCAGTCCATGGGGTTGCGAAGAGTAGACACGACTGTACGAATAAACTCAACTGAACTGTATTATACATTATTTTAATGCTCACTTCTTGCTTTATTTTATTTTTTATTTTTTTGCTAATGACTTGATACTTTCTGTTTATTTTATATTTATTTTAGTCTATGGAAATGATGTAGACAAAAAGCAAATTGGAGCGATTTTCTTATTCAAGTTTAAAATGGGTCCTTACACTGTTGGTGGGAATGGAAATTAGTACAGCCACTATGGAGAACAGTGTGGAGATTCCTTAAAAAATTGCAAATAGAACTGCCTTATGACCCAGCAATCCCACTGCTGGACATACACACCAAGGAAACCAGAATTGAAAGAGACACATGTACCCCAATGTTCCTTGCAGCACTGTTTATAATAGCCAGGACATGGAAACAACGTAGATGTCCATCAGCAGATGAATGGATAAGAAAGCTGTGGTACATATACACAATGGAGTATTACTCAGCCATTAAAAAGAATACATTTGAATCAGTTCTAATGAGATGGATGAAACTGGAGCCGATTATATAGAGTGAAGTAAGCCAGAAAGAAAAACACCAATACAGTATACTAACACATATATATGGAATTTAGAAAGATGGTAATGATAACCCTGTATGCGAGACAGCAAAAGAGACACAGATGTATAGAACGGATTTTTGGACTCTGAGGGAGAGGGAGAAGATGGGATGATGTGGGAGAATGACATTGAAACATGTATACTATCATGTAAGAAACGAATCGCCAGTCTATGTTCGATACAGGATACGGGATGCTTGGGGCTGCTGCTGCACGGGGATGATCCAGAGAGATGATATGGGCTGGGAGGTGGGAGGTGGATTCAGGATTGGGAACTCATGTACACCCATGGCGGATTCATGTCAATGTATGGCAAAACCAATACAGCATTGTAAAGTAAAATAAAGTAAAAATAAAAATTTTTTTAATTAAAAATAAAATAAAATAAAATGGGTCCTAAAGGAGTGGAAACAACTGGCAGCCTCAATAATACATTTGGCTCAGGAACTGCTAATGAACATATAGTGCAGTTGTGGTTCAAAAAGTTTGGGAAAGGAAAGGAGAGACTTGAAGATGAGGAGTGTAGAGGCCAGCCATCAGAAGGTGACAATGACTAATTGAGAGCCATCACCAAAACTGATCCTAGTTGAAAACCACACAGGAAGTTGCTGAAGAACTTGGTGTCAACCATTCTATGGTCATTCAGCATTTGAAGCAAATTCGAAAGGTGAAAAACCTCTATATGCAGGTACCTCCCGAGCTGACCAAACAAAAAATATGGCATTCTGAACTCTCATCGTCAATTATTCTATGCAACAACAAATCATTTCTCAATCGGATTGTGATGTGGGATGAAAAGTGGATTTTATACAACAACGGGGTATGACCAGCTCAATGACTGGACTGAGAAGATGCTCCAAAGACTTCCCAAAGCCAAACTTGCACCCAAAAAGGTCATGGTCACTGTTTGGTGGTCTGCTGCCCGTCTGACCCACTACAGCTTTCCGAATCCTGGTGAAACCATTACATCTGAGAAGTGTGCTCAGCAAATCTATGAGATTCACTGAAAACTGCAAAGCCTGCAGCTATATTGCTCAACAGAATGGGCCCAATTTTTATCTGCAACAATGCCTGACCACATGTCACACAACCAACACTTCAAAAGTTGAATGAATTGGGCTAAAAGTTTTGCCTCATCTGCTATATTCACCTGGCATCTCACCAAATGACTCCCACTTCTTCAAGTATCTTGACAACTTTTTGCTGGGAAAAATGCTTCCACAACAAACAGGATGCAGAAATTCTTTTCCAAGGGTTCATCAAATCCCAAAGCATGGATTTTTATGCTCAGGAATAAACAAACTTATTTCTTGTTAGCAAAATGTATTGATTATAATGGTTTCTATTTTGACTAATAAAAATATGTTTTTGCCTAGTTATAATGATTTAAAGTTCAAGGTCTGAAAACACAAGTACTTTTGCCCCAACCTAACAAATGCTACAGTTATTCATAATAAAAGATTAATTAAGAAAATTTTTATTGTCCAATTAAAAATTAAAGTTAGTTTTTATATTATTTCCAATTTTCTATGATGGAAATCATGGGATGTACTTATTGGTTCTAAATTTCTGCTATGTTGTACTGTGATAAGTTGCTTCATCCGTGTCTGACTCCAGCCCTATGGACTGTAGCCTGTCAGGCTCCTCTGTCCGTGGAATTCTCAAGGCAAGAATATTGGAGTGGGTGCTACTTATTCATAAAATTATAAGATCTTTTAGATTATCTTTAAATATTTGTTTTTCCATTGAATTATACATTTGATTTCTCTTCAAATCCATTTAATTTAATAGAATGTCTGGAATCACACTCTATTATAAAATAAAAGAAAAACAGCCTAAACTCTAGCAGAAAAACAACTTAATTAATTCATGAATATTAAAAAAGGAAATTACGTCTGAACTTAACTGGGTTGTGTGCAAACCAAAGAAGCAAGAAAGCAAGTTTATGTATCTTAAAATAAACAATATAAATCTAGGCCATAAAGTGATAATCTATGTTTGAGGTTCTAAATTGAAGATAACATTTCAGTTATATTGATGTATTCAAGACTTGACTTTTTCATGTCATCATGATACTATATTTGTTTCATCAAAAATACCATATAGGAAGAATCATACAACACCATGACATTCTTAAAAGATGCAAAGCACATAACATTAAAATGTTGAGGTCATCTGGATTCTTTTATACTTCATGTTTAAAATTCTGTTGTCATGACAAAAGGAAAGTATAAATGCTGACTGTAGGTTATTTGCCAAGGATTGTCAAAACTAAAATTGATAACGTACTGAATTTTTCCCGTATGGCACGTATCTTGCTGACAGCATACATTGTCCTAGGAATGTGTGCTAAATGGTCAAGTCCAGGAGTCAGACCCAAATCTAATGGTTGAAATAACATGAATGTGTGCACACACACATATATATATATACATCTAAGGTATGTATATATTTTCACAGGAAGAGTTATAATCACACATATACTCACAAAGGGTGCATACATATATATGGATAGATAGAGAAACATAGAAATAGATATATGCACAGACATAAATATATATATATGTATGCTGCTGCTGCTAAGTCGCTTCAGTTGTGTCTGACTCTGTGCGACCCCATAGATGGCAGCACACCAGGCTCCACCATCCCTGGGATTCTCCAGGCAAGAACACTGGAGTGGGTTGCCATTTCCTTCTCCAATGCATGAAAGTGAAAAGTGAAAGGGAAGTCACTCAGTTGTGTCTGACCCTTAGCATGGACTGCAGCCTACCAGGCTCCTCCATCCATGGGATTTTCCAGGCAAGAGTACTGGAGTGGGGTGCCACTGCCTTCTCCATATCTGTATGCACCTGTTATTAAAATATAGAACCTAAGTTAGAAATATTCTAAATACTTGCTTATTGTGTACTCTTTGCTATAGGGGAAGAACAAACTTTTTAGGTAAACACACACAACTTTGAATCCTAGTTCTACTGTTATCCAATCTAACCTTGGGCAGTTTATCTTTTTCTAAGTGCCAGTTGTCCGTCAGTTCACATTGTTGCCTACCTTTACAGATTTGTTGAGATGAGTGTAGCAGATAAGCCTACCGGAGTGTCTGATACAGAAAAGTAAACAAAAACTTCATTTTCCTTTTCTTCTCCCCACCCACTTTAATCATACAAGAAAACTACTCAGTGTAACTGATTGCATATATTCACAAACAGAAGTACATTTACTCATTTAACAAATATGTATTAAATAATGGATACATGTAGGCAAGATGTGAAGTGAAGTCGCTCAGTCGTGTCCGACTCTTTGCGACCCTATGGGCTGTAGCTTATCAGGCTCCTCCGTCCATGGGATTTTCCAGGCAAGAGCGCTGGAGTGGATTGCCATTTCCTTCTCCAGAGGATCTTTCCAACCCAGGAATCAAACTTGGGTCTCCCACATTGCAGGCAGATGCTTTACCATCTGACTTTCAAATGTGAATCTGGCTCCATCCTTTCTGTTAGCCCAAAATTTATCAAAAATTTGGACCAACAAATCTCGATACTAATCTTATGTGTAACAGAAATCTTTGTTTATGCAAAGGAATTAAGCCTTAATACCAAAGTGAAAGTGTTAGTTGCTCAATTGTGTCCAATTCTTTGCGACCCTATGGACTATGGCCCACCAGTCTCCTCTGACGATGGAATTCTCCAGGCAAGAATACTGGAGTGGGTTGCCATGCCCTTCTTCAGGGGAATCTTCCTGTCCCAGGAGTTAAACCCAGGTCTCCCACATTGTGGACAGATTCTTTACCATATGAACTACCCAGGAATTATAATATAGCATAGTATAGAGCTAATATATTAAGGTATATATATATATATGTGTGTGTGTGTGTGTGTGTATATATCTTATTATAATTCTTATTTTATCTTTCCTCCAGGTATTTGTGTTTAGAATATAAGGCAACACAACCTATTTTTCCAAAAAATTGTTTTATTGCTAATCTTCAATTAAAACTTATAAAGAGAATTAAAAGAATTAATGCCAGAGATCCTTCAGAAGTCCACTCATGTACAACACCGTTTTCCCCAGCTATTACCATTTGCCTCCTTGTACAGAACATCCTGCAGTATTTGCCAAGTACCTTTTAGAATCACAATCAAAGGATATGAGTGAACTTCAGTGAGTTTGGGCTTGTGTAGATAGTGTGTTCAGTAGCAGCTTGCGGCATTGATTTGCCCCAGTGGAATGTTGTGTCCGGAAGGAGGGTGAATGAATCACTTTTATGGGCATAGAGTGTTTCTCTGCACGTCATCTTGCATTATTAATGGCTGATTCAATTTTGCTGGCTAGAATTAGGGTTCTTTCTAGGGTAAGGTTAAATTTAAGGAGTTGTCTTGTGATTTCCTATATGACTAACCATTAGTATTTTTTAGACCCACATTATTTCATTTCTCTTTTCCATATATTTGAATATGCTCTTACTTTCTAGGTGAACTTCTGCAAATACTTTTAGCATTTGTAGTGCTGTACTTTAAGACATGGACTTTGGTGTCAGGCACACCTGGATATGATTTCTAGATCTATCATTTAATATCATTTCATAATCTTGACAGTGTTAATATTTCTAAGGCACATTTTTTTGTTTCAAAAATAAGAAATGAAGTGACCTTCTAGTTAGAGCTATTATAAAGATGGAAAAAAAGAAGATAATACAAGTTTCTAGTAGGGTTCTTGGCATGTAGAAAGCCCCTAATAAATGATAGGTATAATCATTTGTCAGACACTTACATTAAACAATCAACAATAAACATGGCAACTATTCAAGTTCAAAAATACCACACAGGTCTAAATTATCATTGCACAAGGATTTGTTTTTATTTTCTTCATCTTTAAAGTTCACAGTAACATTTTTTTTTTAATTTAGTGAACAGTTATTACTTGGACAGCTTCTCTATGTGGCAATATTCTTTAAGCTACATTTTTGAGTACATCGCAATTCCAATCATTGAGGGATTTGAATCTATCTGAAAGGGAAACATTCAGGACACATGAAGGTGTGATGTAAATCACAGACATATACGTGTGGCACTGTTTGGTAGAGAGAATGAATGTACAGGAATTAAGAAAGAAATGAGTGAAGATGAAAATTTAATATAGTCAGGAAAGGCTTGATAAAAGACGTAGGAACTCAATTATGATCTTGAAAGGTAGTTACAGTTTCTAAAAAAACAGCTGAGGAAAGGTGGATTTGTATACTTTATACAGGGGTAAATTCCTTTGTGACTCACTCACAGAAACTTGGAGTTAAGAATATATACACACACAACCTCCCTTGGCACTTCCCCTTCCCTCTAGTACAGAGGTTGCCTGTTCAGGTACTGAACAATCAGTCTGTGGTAAAGCTGAAATCGCTGTCTAGGTCTCTTGCTTCTGTTTCAGTACATTTTTACTGCACTGTGTTGGGTGACGAAGCCTTCAAAAGCTTATTGAATTATTCATATGAAATATGGACAATCCTATCTTATTGCATAAGGCCATTTCCATTTATAGATATTAAGACTTTTCTTATATTCAGCCTCTCAGTGACTAATTCCTGCATCACCAGTTTCAGTGATGCACTGGAACTGAATCCTACAAGTTCATAAAAGTCAATTATGTGCATCACTTCTCAAGTGCATGTTCAGTGATGTCACACTGGTAGTTTGAAAACAGCCACGGTGAGAGTATTTACTCCATGGAAACGAGCTAATGCAATAAATCAAGGCTTCCCCCTGCTTTTCTGGAGAGTTGATTGAACATTTACCAGCACATCACTGTGTATAGTAAATTATATACAATTTCACTATTAATGTAGTTTGTTGTCGTTGTTGAGTTGCTAAGTCATTTTTGACCCTTTTTTCACCCCCTGCACTGTAGCTCACCAGTCTCCTCCATCCATGGGATTTTCCAGGCAAGAATACTGGAGTGGATTGCCATTTCTCAAGGGGATCTTCCTGACCCAGGAATGGAACCCACGCCTTCTGCATTGGCAGGTGGATTCTTTACCACTGAGCCACCAGGGAAGCCCGTTAATGTAGCTAAAAATATAAAACTGCTTTCAATTTTAAATAAACGTACTTTGGAGTAAGACGTCAAAAGGTCAAAGAAATAACAGTTTTTGAATGAAAATAATAAAAATAGTGGAATTACTGGGTTCTACCAGAAGATTCTCATAAAGATAAATAATACTTTGCCATAAAATGTATATGGAATATGCAACATGGCAAATAGATGGGGAAACACTGTAAACAGTGGCTGACTTTATTTTTGGGGGGCTCCAAAATCACTGCAGATGGTGACTGCAGCCATGAAATTTAAAGACACTTACTCCTTGGAAGGAAAGTTATGACCAACATAGACAGCATATTAAAAAACAGAGACATTATTTTGCCAGCAAAGGTCTGTCTAGTCAAAGCTATGGCTTTTCCAGTAATCATGTATGGATGTGAGAGTTGGACTATAAAGAAAGCTGAGTGTGAAAGAATTGATGCTCTTGAACTGTGGTGTTAGAGAAGACTCTTGAGAGTCCCTTGGACTGCAAGGAGATCCCACCAGTCCATCCTAAAGGAGATCAGTCCTGGGTGTTCATTGGAAGGACTGATGTTGAAGCTGAAACTCCAACACTTTGGTCACCTGATGTGAAGGTGACTCATGTGACTCATTTGAAAAGACCCTGATGCTGGAAAAGATTGAAGGCAAGAGGAGAAGGGGATGGCAGAGGATAAGATGGTTGGATGGCATCACCAACTCAATGGACATGCTGCTGCTGCTGCTGCTAAGTCACTTCAGTCGTGTCCGACTCTGTGCGAACCCATAGACGGCAGCCCACCAGGCTCCCCCGTCCCTGGGATTCTCCAGGCAAGAACACTGGAGTGGGTTGCCATTTCCTTCTCCAACACGTGAAAGTGAAAAGTGAAAGTGAAGTTGCTCAGTCGTGTCCGACTCTTAGCAACCCCATGGACTGCAGCCTACCAGGCTCCTCCGCCCATGGGATTTTCCAGGCAAGAGGACAATGGACATGAGTTTGGGTAAACTCCAGGAGTGATGGACAGGGAGGCCTGGCATGCTGCAGTCCATGGGGTCGCAAAGCGTTGGACATGACTGAGTTACTGAAATGAACTGAACTGAACTATAAATTTTAAATATCTATGTAAATTTATACAAATTAAATAGAAATAACCTACTAAGAATAAATATATTCTATCCCCAATCCCCAAAGCCATTTCTATTTCAAGAAAATCTATAAATCTACTCTGGTCTTAATCAATTGGTAGGAGAGCATGGCAACGCACTCCAGTATTCTTGCCTGGAGAATCCATGGACAGAGGAGCCTGGGGGGCTACAGTCCATGAGGTCACAAAGAGTCAGTCATGACTGAGCAACTAAAGCACGACACAGAATATAAAAATAATTATTATTTTAGTGCTGTGCTGTGCTTAGTCACTCAGTCACGTCTGACTCTTTGCGACCCTATCGACTGCAGCCTGCCAGACTTTTCCATCCACTGGATTCTCCAGGCTAGAACACTGGAGTGTGTTGCCATGCCCTTCTCCAGAATGTCTTCTCAATCCAGGGATCGAACCTAGGTCTCCCGCATTGCAGGTGGATTCTTTACCTACTGAGCTACCAGGGAAGCCCAATTATTTCAATAAATAAGATAAAGCATTTGATTATAAAATCTTAGTGATTAACTACAATAAGATAATGTCATATGTAAGCTACATACAGATAATTTCATACTTTCTTTTACATAAGTAAACAATAATTATACAATATATTCTACATATGCTCAAAAAAAACAATGTTATTTTATATATGTAGTCATAGACCTGGAAAATTACACTGAAAACATCAACCAGATATCACATTTTGTGTGATTTTTCCTCCTTTAGAATTTTCTCTATTTTTAAATTTCTCCACAGTTAAACATTTAGACTAAGAAATTGTGAAAATTATGAAAAGTAAATATGGAGATGAGATGTTGCTCACAACAAAAACTTAAAGTATACAAGAGTAGCATAAATGAGAAAAAATTTAAAGTTAAATTAAATAAATACTAAATGTATAAGAATAAAAAGCAGGAAGAGGAAAAGGAGAGAGATGAGTAATCAGACCAACAAGTATTTAATTAAAATTAACATGGGGAAAAAGTAGAATAAATAGAAACCCTTTTAACAGTAGTATCATACTGGTATGATCATACGTGTTTGAGTTTTATTCCATAATATTTAAAAATTAATTTCCAATCTTTTTCAGCACACATGAATTATTTAATTTTATTTTTTAATATTTAAAAGGAAAAGATGTTATACAGTTTACTTTCTCAAATGTCTCAAGGGTTGTGGCAGGAATATTCCCTAACAACACTACATTCCCCAAACATTTTGTACATGATTGATCTCCCCATTATTCAAATCTTGGAGGTGATCCTTGACTGTCTTACCTCATAGGACCCACTAATAGTAAATATTTCTGCATTTTATCTGTCTTACCACACTGATAAGTGTGTAATTATTTACTTACATACATGTTAATGGTCTCTTTCTTCTTCAATTACCATAAACTCCAAGAAGGCAGTGATCAATTTTGTTTTATTTACCAATACATTGCCATTGCCTACCATAAAAACACTACATTAGGCAGTCAATAAATATTTTTGAATAAATATATAAACCAGGAGAATATAATTGCAACATAATTTAGGGGTACAATTGAAAAATCTATAGGTAAACATAGAAAGTGATTTTCAGGAACAAAACGCATATATGATTTCAAATTTTATCATCATAAATAGATCACTGGTGTCCAGAAATTTTTTTTTTCATCACTTTCTTTTGTTGTTCACTCTCTCAGTGGTGTGACTCTTTGCGACCCCATGGACTGCAGCACACCAGGCTTCCCCGTTTACCATCTCCCAGAGCTTGCTCAAACTCATGCCCATTGAGTCAGAGATGCCATCCAACCATCTCATCTTGTCGCCCACTTCTCACCCTGCCTTCCAGCTTTGCCAGCATCAAGGTCTTTTCCAAAGAGTCATCTTTTCACATAAGCTGGCCAAATTACTGGAGTTTCAGCTTCAGCATCAGTCTTACCAATGAATATTCAGGATTCATTTCCTTTAGGATTGACTGATTTAATGTCTGTGAAATCCAATGGACTCTCAATAGCTTCTCCAACACCACAGTTCAAAAGCATCAGTTCTTCAGCACTCAACCCTCTTAATGGTCCCACTAACATATCCTTACATCAATACAGTTCAGTCGCTCAGTCGTGTCTGACTCTTTGTGACCCCACAGACTGCAGCATGCGAGGCCTCCATGTCCATCACCAATTCCCAGAGATACTCAAACTCATGACCATTGAGTCAGTGATGCCATCCAACCAAACAACCATCTCATCCCTTCTCCTATTGCATTCAATCATTCCCAGCATCAGAATCTTTTCAAATGAGTCAGTTCTTCGCATCAACTGGCCAAAGTATTGGAGTTTCAGCTTCAACATCAGTCCTTCCAAAGAACACCCAGGACAAGACTTCTCCAACACCACAGTTCAAAAGCATCAGTTCTTTCACACTCAGCTTTCTTTATAGTCCAACTCTCAATCTATACATGACCACTGGAAAAACCATAGCCTTGACTAGAGGGAACTTTGTGGACAAAGTAATGTCTCTGCTTTTTAATATGCTGTCTATGTTGGTCATAACTTTCCTTCCAAAGAGTAAGCGTCTTTTAATTTCATGGCTGCAATCACCATCTGCAGTGATTTTGGAGCCCTGAAAAATAAAGTCACCCACTGTTTCCACTGTTTCCCCATCTATTTCCCATGGAGTGATGGGACCGGATGCCATGATCTTAGTTTTCTGAATGTTGAGCTTTAAGCCAACTTTTTCACTCTCCTCTTTCACTTTCACAAAGGGGTTTTTTTGTTTTTTTTTTTTTTTTTTTTTTTTTCGCTTTCTGCCATAAGGGTGATGACATCTGCATATCTGAGGTTATTGATATTTCTCCCAGCAATCTAGATCCAGCTTGTGCTACATCCAGCCCAGCATTTCTCATGATGTACTCTGCATATAAGTTAAATAAGCAAGTGGAAAATATACTGCCTTGACATACTCCTTTCTGTATTTGGAACCAGTCTGTGGTTCCAAGTCCAGTTCTAACTGTTGCTTCCTGACCTGCATACAGATTTCTCAAGAGGCAGGTCAGATGGTTTGGTATGCCCATCTCTTTCAGAATTTTCCATGGTTTGTGGTGATCCACACAGTCAAAGGTTTTGGCACAGTCAATAAAGCAGAAATAGATATTTTTTTGGAACACTTTTGCTTTTTTAATAAGCCAGCAGATATTGGCAATTTGATCTCTTGTTCCTCTGCCTTCTCTAAATCCAGGTTGAACATTTGGAAGTTCTTGGTTCACATATTGTTGAAGCCTGGCTTGGAGAATTTTGAGCATTACACAGCTAGCGTGTTACATGAATGCAACTGTGCAATAGTTTGAGCATTCTTTGGCATTGCCTTTCTTTGGGATTGGAATGAAAACTGACCTTTTCCAGTCCTGTGGCCACTTCTGAATTTTCCAAATTTGCTGGCATATTGAGTGCAGCACTTTCACAGCATCATTTTTAGTCTTTGAAATAGATCAATACTTTGGCCACATGATGAAAAGAACTGATTCATTTGAAAAGACCCTGATGCTGGGAAAGACTGAGGGCTGGAGGAGAAGGGGATGATAAAGGATGAGATGGCTGGATGGCATCACCAACTTGATGGACATGGGTTTGGGTGGACTCCGGAAGTTGGTGATGGATAGGGAGGCCTGGCGTGCTGCGATTCATGGGGTTGCAAAGAGTCAGACGTGACTGAGTGACTGAACTGAACTGAACTGAATAGCTCAACTGGAATTCCATCACTTCCACTAGCTTTGTTCCTAGTGATGCTTCCTAAGGCCCACTTGACTTCATATTCAGGATGTCTGGCACTAGGTGAGTGATCACACCATCAGGATTATCTGGGTCATGAAGATCTTTTTTGTATAGTTCTTCTGTGTATTCTTGCCACCTCTTCTTAATATTTTCTGCTTCTGTTAGGTCCATACCATTTCTGTCCTTTTTTTGTCCATCTTTGCATGAAATGTTCCCTTGGTATCTCTAATTTTCTTGAAGAGATTTCTAGTCTTTCCCATTCTGTAGTTTTCCTCTATTTCTTTGCATTGATCATTGAGGAAGGCTTTCATATCTCTCCTCACTATTCTTTGGAACTGTGCAATTAAATAGTTTTGTCCTTCCTTTTCTCCTTTGCTTTTCACTTCTCTTCTTTTCACAGCAATTTGTAAGGCCTCCTCAGACAGTTATTTCACTTTTTTGCATTTCTTTTTCTTGGGGATGGTCTTGATCCCTGTCTCCTGTGCAAGGTCATGAACCTCCATTCATAGTTAATCAGGCATTCTGTCTATCAGATCTAATCCCTTAAATCTATTTCTCACTTCCACTGTGTAATCAAAAGGGATTTGATTTAGGTTATACTTGAATGGTCTAGTTGTTTTCCCTACTTTCTTCAATTTAAGTCTGAATTTGGCAATAAGGAGTTCATGATCTGAGCCATAGTCAGCTCCAGGTCTTATTTTTGCTGACTGTATAGAGCTTCTCCATCTTTGGCTGCAAAGAATATAATCAGCCTGATTTTGGTGTTGACCATTTGGTGATGTCCACATGTAGAGTCTTCTCTTGTGTTGTTGGAAGAGGGTGTTTGCTATGACCAGTGCATTCTCTTGGCTAAACTGTATTAGCCTTTGCTCTGCTTCATACTGTACTCCAAGGCCAAATTTGCCTGTTACTCCAGGTGTTTCTTGACTTCCTACTTTTGCATTCCAGTCCCCTGTAATGAAAAGGACATCTTTTTGGGCTGTTAGTTCTAGAAGGTCTTGTAGGTCTTCATAGAATTGTTCAACTTCAGCTTCTTCAGCATTACTGGTCTGGGCATAGATTTGGATTACTGTGATATTGAATGGTTTGCCTCAGAAATGAACAGAGATCAAGCTGTCATTTTTGAGACAGCATCCAAGTACTGCATTTTGAATTCTTTTGTTGACTATGAGGGCTACTCCATTTCTTCTAAGGGATTCTTGCCCACAATAGTAGATATAATGGTCATCTGAGTTAAATTCACCCATTCCAGTCCATCTTAGTTTGCTGATTCCCAAAACGTCGACGTTCACTCTTGCCATCTTCTGTTTGACCACTTCCAATTTGGCTTGATTCATGGATCTAACATTCCAGGTTCCTAGGCCATATTGCTCTTTACAGCATTGGACTTTGATTCTATCACCAGTCCCATCCACAACTGGGTGTTGTTTTTCCTTTGGCTTTGTCTCTTCATTTTTTCTGGAGTTATTTCTCCACTATCTCCAGTAGCATATTGGGCACCTACTGACCTGGGGAGTTCACTTTTAGTGTTCTATCTATTTGACTTTTCATACTGTTCATGGGGTTCTCAAGGCAAGACTACTGAAGTGGTTTGTCATTCCCTTCTCCAGTGGACCACATTCTGTCAGAATTCTCCACCATGACCGGTTCGTCTTGGGTGGCCCTACACAGCATGGCTCATAATTTCATTGAGTTAGACAAAGCTGTGGTCCATGTGATCAGATTGTTTAGTTTTCTGTGATTGTAGTTTTCAGTCTCTCTGCCCTTTGATGGAGAAGGATCAGAGCCTTATGGAAGCATACTGATGGGAGAGACTAAGAAGTAAACTGGGTCTTGTTCTGATGGGCGGGGCCATGTTCAGTAAATCTTGAATCCAATTTTCTATTGATGGGTGGAGCTGTGTTCCCTCCCTGTTATTTGACATTGACATTGAAGTCCCTCAGTCCTGTCTGACTCTTTGCGACCCCATGGACTGCAGCCTGCCAGGCTGCTCCATCCATGGAATTTTCCAGGCAAGAGTACTGGAGTGGGTTGCCATTTCCTTCTCCAGGAGATCTTCCCAACCCAGGGATTGAACCTGGGTCTCCTGCATTGTAGGCAGACACTTTACCATCTGAGCCACCAGGGAAGTCACCTGCTTTCCTGCTATTTACCTGGGGCCAAACTATGCTGACCTGCCTCTTAAGAAACCTATATGTAGGTCAGGAAGCAACAGTTAGAACTGGACATGGAACAACAGACTGGTTCCAAATAGGAAAAGGAGTATGTCATGGCTGTATATTGTCACCCTGCTTATTTAACTTATATGCAGAACATCATGAGAAACGCTGGGCTGGAAGAAGCACAAGCTGGAATCAAGATTGCTGGGAGAAATATCAATAACCTCAGATATGCAGATGACGCCACCCTTATGGTAGAAAGTGAAGAGGAACTAAAAAGCTTCCTGATGAAAGCTCAAAATCCTTCAAGCTAGGCTTCACCAATCAAGAACTTCCAGATGTACAAGCTGGATTTAGATAAGGCAGAGAAACCAGAGATCAAACTGCCAATATCCATTGGATCATAGAGAAAGCAAAGGAATTCCAGAAAAACATCACCTTCTGCTGCATTGACTATGCTAAAGCCTATGACTGTGAAAGTGAAAGTGAAAGTCACTCTGCTGCTGCTGCTGCTGCTAAATCGCTTCAGTCATGTCCGACTCTGTGTGACCCCATAGATGGCAGCCCACCAGGCTCCTCTGTCCCTGGGATTCTCCAGGCAAGAACACTGGAGTGGGTTGCCATTTCCTTCTCTAATGCATGAAAGTGAAAAGTGAAAGCGAAGTTGCTCAGTCGTGTCCGACTCTTAGTGACCCCATGGACTGCAGCCTACCAGGCTCCTCTGTCCTTGGGATTTTCCAGGCAAGAGTACTGGAGTGGAGTGCCATTGCAGTGTCCAATTTTTTTGGACTATACAGCCCATGGAATTCTCAAGGCCAGAATACTGGAGTGGGTAGCCTTTCCCTTCACCAGGGGATCTTCCCAACCCAGTGATCAAACACAGGTCTCTACATTGCAGCCAGATTCTTTACCAGCTTAGCCACAAGGGAAGCCATTGTGTGGATCACAACAAATTCTAGGAAATTCTTAAAGTGATGGGAATACCAGACTACCTTAGCTGTCTCTTGAGGAACCTGTATGTGGGTCAGGAAACAACAATTAGAACCAAACAAACATGGAACAATGGACTGGGTCA
>NW_024070187.1:65109231-65281499 GCF_014754425.2 Oryx dammah
TCCTTTAGGATGGTCTGGTTGAATCTCCTTGCAGTCCAAGGGACTCTCAAGAGTCTTCTCCAACACCACAGTTCAAAAGCATCAATTCTTCGGTGCTCAGCTTTCTTTATAGTCCAACTCTCACATCCCTACATGACCACTGGAAAAAGCATAGCCTTGACTAGACAGACTTTTGTTGACAAAGTAATGTCTCTGCTTTTCAATATGCTATCTAGGTTGGTCATAACTTTCCTTCCAAGGAGTAGGTGTCTTTACCTTCATGGCTGCAATCCCCATCTGCAGTGATTTTGGAGCCCCCCAAAATAAAGCCAGCTACTGTTTCCCTATCTATTTGCCATGAAGTGATGGAACCAGATGCCATGATCTTAGTTTTCTGAATGTTGAGATTGAAGCCAACTTTTCCACTCTCCTCTTTCACTTTCATCAAGAGGTTCTTTAGTTCTTCTTCACTTTCTCCCATAACGGTAGTGTCATCTGCATATATGAGGTTACTGATATTTCTCAGGGCAGTCTTGATTCCAGCTTGTGCTTCTTCCAGCCCAGCGTTTCTCATGATGTTCTCTGCATAGAAGTTAAATAAGCAGGGTGACAATATACAGCCTTAATGCACTCCTTTTCCTATCTGGAACCAGTCTGTTGCTCCATGTCCAGTTCTAACTGTTGCTTCCTAACCTGCATACAGGTTTCTCAAGAGGCAGGTCAGGTGGTCTGGTATTCCATCTCTCTCAGAATTTTCCACAGTTTATTATGATCCACAGTCATAGTCAATAAAGCAAAAATAGATGTTTTTCTGGAACTCTTGCTTTTTCCATGATCCAGCGGATGTTGGCAATGTGATATCTGGTTCCTCTGCCTTTTCTAAAACCAGCTTGAACATCAGGAAGTTCACGGTTCACGTATTGCTGAAGCCTGGTTTGGAGAATTTTGAGCATTACTTTACTACTGTGCGAGATGAGTGCAATTGTGCGGTAGTTTGAGCATTCTTTGAGATTGGAATGAAAACTGACCTTTTCCAGTTCTGTGGCCACTGCTGAGTTTTCCAAATTTGCTGACATATTGAGGGCAGCACTTTCACAGCATCATCTTTCAGGATTTGAAATAGCTCAACTGGAATTCCATCACCTCCACTAGCTTTGTTCATAGTGATGCTTCCTAAGGCCCACTTGACTTCACATTCCATGATGTCTGGCTCTAGGTGAGTGATGATATCATCATGACTATCTGGGTCATGAAGGTCTTTTTTGTACAGATTTTCTGTGTATTCTTGCCATGTCTTCTTAATAGCTTCTGCTTCTGTTAGGTCCATACCATTTCTGTCCTTTATTGAGCCCATCTTTGCATGAAATGTTCCCTTAGTATCTCTAATTTTCTTGAAGAGATCTCTAGTCTTTCCCATTCTATTGTTTTCCTCTTTTTCTTTGCACTGATCACTGAGGAAGGCTTTCTTATCTCTCCTTGCTATTCTTGGGAACTCTACATTCAAATGGATATATCTTTCCTTTTCTCTTTTGCATTTTGCTTCTTTTCTTTTCACAGCTACTTGTAAGGCCTCCTCAGACACCTATTTTGCTTTTTTGCATTTCTTTTTTTTAAGGATGGTCTTGATCCCTGTCTCCTGTACAATGTCACAAACCTCCGTCCATAGTTTATCAGGCACTCTATCATATCTAGTCGCTTAAATCTATTTCTCACTTCCATTGTATAATTGTAAGGGATTTGATTTAGGTCATACCTGAATGGTATAGAGGTTTTCCCCACTTTCTTCAATAAGTCTGAATTTCACAATGAGTTCATGATCTGTGCCACAGTCAGCTCCTGGTCTTGTTTTTGCTAGCAGTATAGAGCTTCTCCATCTTTGGTTGCAAAGAATATAATCATTCTAGTTATACATATATTAAAATGTTAATTTCTATATGTCATGATGTTATATGGAAATATTAATATGAGTATCATTTTAATTCTTCTTCACTATGGTTGTTAGAGGGCATGATGGAGGACAAAAAATATGAAATTCCATAAGATATCCACTCCATGAATGCACTCAAAATTCGGAAGTACTACTTTTTCTACTTTCATAAAAACTTGACACTTAGCATTCCTTCAGCAGACACTGTTGAGCACTAAGGGAGTATAATCCCTGCTCTCATGGAAGGGGACAAACAATAAACAAATACAATACTGAACATAGGAGGCTAAGATAAGAGCATCCAATTCAAAGAAAATAACTGGGGAGATGAGGGGTTCTCTCTAAGGAAGTGACTCAAACTGAGATCTGGAGAAAGACTCAGTGAGAGTGCCATACATATGACATATTAATATGATCTAGCTGCTGTCTGTGGGGTCGCACAGAGTCGGACACGACTGAAGCGACTTAGCAGCAGCAGCAGCAGCAGCAGCAATGTAAAAACATATGGCATATGATCATATGACATATCATCTAGCAATGTACAGACCAGGAATACTAGGCTAGGAGAAAATCCAGTGACAAATCCAAGTGGAAGAACCTGGCATGTTTGCATGGCCAGGCTTAGGAAGAAGAAGAAAAGTGGAAGGAATGAGGCTGGCAAAGCAAAAGCAGCTATAGAAGAACAATGTGGGCTTAGACTTGAACCCCAAAGAAGAGTTTGTTTCTTTTCTTTGCAGCCTATGTCATTAAGAAGGTCAGTTGATATTACAGGGACCCACAGCATGTGGAATTCTTATTGCACTCAATATTTAACAAATGATGCATTAACCACAGAACCACCAACTGCTATTGCCCATCCAAAGACTAAGCTGCTGACCATCATTCCATCAGCCTGCATGATTTTGAAATGAGCAATTAACCATAATCTTTCCTAGCTGTAGCCAATGTTTGCAGAATCTGTCTTGGTAAAAAAAATAAGATTTTTGTATTTCAAGAAAGAGAAGGCAATATGGTTATCCCTGCAAAGCATAGCAAGCTTTCTCTGCTCCTCAGCCTCTCAGTCCTTTCCCAGACCTCAGCTGACTTTTTTGCCTTGAATGAAAACCAGAGATACCATTCTCTATTTTGCTTTTCTTTTCTCCTTCTAGTTCCCAATTACCAAGTTTTGTTTTGTTTTGTATTTTTGCCGGGAGTGCTGGGTGGTAATCTTTATCTTCAAGCCTAGATGATGAATATGATCTTCTCTAACTTCTCTAACTTTCTTCACTTAATATGATAACCTCTAGGTCCATCCATGTTGCTGCAAATAGCATTATTTCTTTCCTTTTATTTCTGAATTACATATATGTAATTATATTATAATTATATATTTACAATTATATTTATAATTATATGATATAATATATATATGCATCTTTTGAATTAGAGTTTTTGGTTTTACTAACTATACCTAGGAATGGGATTGGTAGATGATATGGTAACTATAGTTTTTTCTTTTAAAGAGCCTTTATTCTGTTCTCCACAGTGGCTGAACCAACTTCCATTCCCTCCAACAGTGTAGGGAGGATCCCTTTTCTTCATAGCCTATTCAGCATCTATAATTTGTAGACTTTTTGATAATAGCCATTCTGACCAATGTAAGGTGAAACCTCATTGTAGTTTTGTTTTGCATTTCTTTAACAATTAGCAGTATTGAACATCTTTTTGTGTGCCTATTGGTCAATCTGTCTGTCTTCTTTGGAGAAATGTCAATTTAAGGTCTTCTGCCAATTTTTTGATCGGGTTATTATTTTTTTTTTTAAATATTGAGTTTTCTGAGCTTTTGTATATTTTGGGAATTAGGCTCTTGTTGATCATGTTGTTGGCAAATATTTTCTTCCAGTCTTTTCATTTAGTTTATGGTTTCCTTTGCTGTGAAAAAGCTTGTAAATTTGGTTAGGTCCTATTTACTTATTTTTGCTTTTATTTCTTTTGCTTTGGGAGACTAACCTAAGAAAACACTGCTCTGACTTATGTCAAAAAATGTTTTGCTTATGTTCTCTTCTAGGAGTTTTATAGTTTCATGTCTTGTATTTAAGTGTTTAATCTTATATTTAAGTCTTTAATACTCCAGCTTTTCTTTTGGGGGCACAAAGAAATTTTCATGTGATTGATTCACTACTAATCACACTGATTGACAAACACTGGGATGGGGAAGAGGTAAAGGAAAGATTATTAAAAACTTACATGTTTTTACCCTCTGGAGATCTCTGGTCTCCAGCTGCTTTGTACTACTAAGGTTCTGAGATGATTTAGTGGACTGTGTACTTAGATTTTATTTCTGAAAGTTGAGTTCACCATTCTCCCTTCCTGCCTTAATAAGTCTCCATAATCTTATGGGGGAAAGCTTTGACCTTAGGAACCAAAGAGCTGTGTTCTAAGCCAGTTTCACTTCAAAGTGCCAGTCTGAAGTGGGCTATTTGTAACTATTTGAGACTATTTTCTCATTACAAAAGTAAGACTAGTAATCCCTAATCTTTCATAAAGTTTAGAAGGAGAATATATGAAAATTATATATCTATATATAATTATATTTATATGTTAAAAATAGATAGCATTAAGAGGTTTTAAACAGAAGGTCTAAAGCATACAATATTTTATAAATAAAGGAAAAAATTATAAATTAAGAGTTCCAGTATTATTTATAATCAGATAGTCAACAATGAGATACATGATCAATTTTGTCTGATGGATAAAAAAGAATTATTACCATATAGACTATGGTTATTTTTTTATACTGTTACAATCTGGGAGGATGACAGAAACTATATGGAAGTAGGTAGTATAAAAATAAAACTGTATAAGTAATTATAGTTAAAAAATATATCTTAGGCTCTTTTCAATCATAATAAGAACAATTGAAAATATCCCAATTGTTATCAAGTTATTTGCAAATAGTGAATTTAGAGAAGAAACCACACTTCTTCCTTTGATAATTCTAAAGAATAATTTCTGCCTAATGTCATTTTAGTTCTATCATATTTGTGACTGTTATTCCTTCAGTACATTTTTTCTCAGGAAACTGCTAATGTTATCAGACTTCTTTGTTGAACATAAAAACAATTGCTGCTATGACTGGGAAACTTATTAATGCCATACATGACCCATCTGGGGATAGGAAATTGAAAATAAGTTGTTTACTTTTATATCCTGTTAGCAAAGAAGTTCGAATGACATGCTATTAATTTTATGAAATAGAAAATGTCTAATACAATCAATTGTAACCAGCCTTTCCCACAATAGACTTATCCCATCCCATCTATTTTAAATTACAAAATTGCATAAAATTTATCATACAAAGTCATTTTACAGTGTTTCCTTTTAGTCATCTGAAACAGTAAAAGCCAGGAATTGTGCAGAACTGGAATCTGATGGTAGGAGGACAAGGTAAAGTGGAGAAGCTGGGTGAAAATCAAACTGATGGGTATTTCTTGCAGCTGATCTGGACAGATACAACACTGGGCAAATTATTGAGGCATTATATATCCCCAGTGGCTCAACGGTAAAGAATCCATCTGCAATGCAGGAGATATGGCAGGATATTTGGGTTCCACTCCTGAATTGGGAAGATCCCCTGGAGTAACACATGGCTTAAACTAACAACAACAAATTATACAGCCATAGTATATTGAAATATTTTGGAGTTGGTATGACCCTGATTATCTTTTCTCTCCCTCAAGAATTAAGGACAGAAACATTGGCTTATGCTGACCCTTTCTATTTTTTTAGGTTTCTTTTTAATTAAATTTTTAATTTTTTAAGAAAAGTTTTTGGCCTTGCCAAGCAGCATGTGGGATCTTGGTTCCCCAACCAGGATCAAACCCATGCCTACTGCATTAGAAGCATAGGGTACCAACCACTAGACCACCAGAGAAGTCCTTGACCCTTTCTGTTAATCTCAAGCCTTCAAGGAAATAAAAGTTCTGTCTTACTAACTATTAAAAATTAGGAAATTTAATACAATAAAAGTGTGGATATAAGCAAACTTTACCAGGGAACCTCCAAAAGATGAGTGGATGGAATTGAAAGTATGGACCAGTGACTACTCACCCCTATGTAGTCAAGCATTATAAATCAACAATTGATGTTGTTGTTTAGTCACAAAGTTGTGTTCAACTCTTTTGTGACCCCATGGATGGCAGCCCACCAAGTTTCTCTATCCATGGGATTCACCAGGCAAGAATACTAGAGTGGGTTGCCATTTTCTTCTCCAGGGGATCTTCCAGACCCAGTGATCAAACCCAAGTCTCCTGCATTGGCAGGCGGATTCTTTACTACTGAGCCAACAGGGAAGCCCATATATCAACTATACCCCAATATAAAATAAAAGTTTTTAAAAAGAAACCTTTCTTGTGACTCTCTCCTGGAACTAGGCTCTTGGCCCAATAAGTGGCACAACTGTCCATTCATTCTGCTCCTCAGGACTATGTCTGGTCACCATGGTCTCCTCTCATTTCCCTATTTCTAGTTCAGTACCAAGTCCTGCATATGTGTCCTGCTTTCCTCACATCCTACCTACTAGGCATGAATTATTTTTTCCCTCGGGATTTTGGCTGCATTTAGGATAAAGACTAAATTCTTCCAAGGTATTTCATGTTATTTTCATGTTCCTCCACTGCTTCTCCACTAGGCTCACTGTACAACCCTGGTCTCTTTCTGTCCTCCAACCACATAAGCCTGCTGTTGAGCTCTTGGCCTAGTATTTCCCATCTCTTGGCCTTCCTACACACTCTAGTCTCAGTTTGAGCTTTATTTCCTTTCCCTTTTTCCCTGATTTAATCCCACTCAGCATACCTGTCTCTGTTCAATTATGTCTTCCCCTGATATGTTTCCTCTGGTCACACTGAGTCTGTTCTCCTCATGGTCCCTTAGAATCCCTTTCTTTGTAGCACTTGTCACTGTAATTATACCTTAATTTGCATGATTATATTTGCTTTTGCTCACCATTAATCTCCAGAAATTTGGAAGGGCCTGAGATGTCTTCAGAACTTATTAAACTTCTGTTGAATGAACAAATAAAGAAAGAAAATAATAAGTGAATCTGAGGTCATATTATAGATACCAGTCGGCAAAACCAGTTTCTGACTTTATTTACAGTTTAACTGTAATTGCCCTGTTAGTAGTAGTAGTAGTAATGTAGTAGTTATTGCCCTGTTAGTTCCAATAATAACTGAGCAACACAAAAGGAGATCAGTGATGCACCACAGGTCTTACCATTATCTTAAACAACTGGTTTTACAGAGAATTGTTCTCTTTTGAAAATTTAATTCATAATGCACATGCTGAAGTTTGTGGAAAACTTTTTCTTAAAAAGATACAAGTTTCGATTTCATTGTAGAGAAGCTGAATTTTTTCTCATTTCTGGTGTTAAAGAAAATGTGTAATAATTTACCTGCCTTACTTAGAGACATGTTAATAAGAAACCTCTGAAATAGATTCCGCAAAGTCATCTATTTCTTAATCAAAATCCCCTTTAAATAAGAAATAAAAATACTTCTTAGAGTACCTCCTGCATAAAATACTAAAAGTTAAGTCATTTTTGTTTATTATATTTTGCTATGGTTGCCCATTATTTTCACATTACTTTTCAGGTCATCAATTGGCAATGTTCCTCATAATCAGTACTATCATCTCCCCAATGCAAAAAACAACAATAATAACAAAAGGCTATAAGCTTGACCTTTAGTTTTAATTCCACATGCTTCCATTTGCTAATTGTGGGAAATTACAAAGTTGTAGGCAGTAATTATTTACACCACCATTTTTTCATGTGTACAAAAGAAAAAATCTCATGTGTTACTTATCACAGTTCCAAATGATCACTTAATTGGAAAAAAGCAAGGGAATCTAAGACTCAAACATGACTTCCTAATCAAAAACCAGGAAAACTGAAGGAAAAATAATTTGTCTTTTAATGTGTATATTAGAACCTTAAGAATTGATAAGCCTTTGTAGTGTCACAAATGTGCATTAATGATCATGGTAAAATTTCTCTCAAGATACAGATGAAATAATTCTATGAGACAATTTTATGTCCTAAAATTCCTAATGGTAATAAAAAGATTTTCATGTAATCTTTTTCTAGTATGGATACATTCCAGTGAAAGAACAGCTTTATACATTTGCCACCATTTCTACCTTGATTCAGATGTACACCCGTGGTGGATTCATGTCAATGTATGGCAAAACCAATACAGAAAAAGAAAAGTAATGATCAAATTGCCTTCTATCTGTCCCTAGTGTTTTGCAGTGTCCCCTGGGGGGATGTAGGTCTCGGAGGGAGAGTGGGTGAACACACCAAGCAGGCAAGATCTCTGTCCCAGCCTTACCTCAACCAGAGGAGTTCAGTGCACTGTAGTTGAAAAACCCTGCTAGGAAACAAAACAATTTTTAAACACTGTTTTGAAAAATTAGGAATGAAAAAATGTTTTATTCTAACCCCATCAGTGTTAAGACTTCACTGTTTAATTAATTTGAGTCTTTTACATGTATACAGGTCCAAGCTTTAGCCTAAGCTGTAGCTCCTAGTAGGATTCAAAGTCTGGAGTGCCTCTGTTGAACTGGTAAAACCACACCTGCTCGTTCAGTTCAGTCACTCAGTCATGAGCAACCCCATGGACTGCAGCACATCAGGCTTCCCTGACTGCTGCCACCTCCTAGAGCTTGCTCAAACTCATGTCCATCGAGTTGGGGATGCCATCCAAGAACACCTGCTAGAGGTTACCTTGAATGAGGATTTGAGAAAATGCTTCAAGGAAAAAGAATATTAAGCAGAAAAACTTAGCCTAGAAAAAAAAGTCCCTGATAGATCACAGGGGTTTGTTTGAGGGTTTGGTAAAGAATGGGTTGCTAAATGTAAATTTTAAAGTCATTCCACTAATCGAAGTAAGGCATAGGGCACAATGCTGGGGAACCCTTGCAAAAGAACATTTAACAGAGTGTACATAAAAAGGAGGAATAAATGCAATTTCTTATGTGGATAGAACTCCAAACAACTCTAGGAACTTAAATGTCCCAGAAGCGGGGCTAGGCAGGTGCCAGCAGAAGTGAGAGGCCAACAGAAGCACCACAGGAAGCTGGTGGCCATACCTGGCAAGGGCGACAACAGTCTGTGGATGGGACAACACGTGAGCAATGCTACAGTTCCCAGGAAAGAGGACCAGAACAAGAACAAAGGAAAAGCACTGTGCTTAATAAATGAAGACTATAGCTGAGAAGTCTGGTTCAAGTGCATGTGTGAAAACTATTTAAGGGAAGGGGGCTGTCATGTACATGCAAACAGGGAGCAAGAGCCTTTGGAACATGATGACTGCTATGAACCATTTGTACCTGCAGGCTGGCAAGGCCTGGGGGAAACACTGTGAACATTTATGAGTCATGAAATTCATAAACTGATTCTTGATTCATACTTATCTTTTAATCTTCACATTCTTCAGTCACTTTCATTAGCAGTCACTGTTGAGTCACCCTCTCTTGAAATATCACAGATGTGTATATTAATGTATTCTTTGCAAATTATGCTTAGTCTTCAGTGGAAGTGACTATTATCTTTGATAACTTAATGAGAACTTTCATTTCAAAGATCAATCACATGCATCAAATTCCATAAGTCATGGGTCATCCAAAACTGGAATTTAAATGAGAATCTTTACTTTATATAAAACTGTATCCTGGGGAAATAAAAACATCTGATAGACTAACCATATGTTTGAGGAACAATGAAAAATCTTTGAAAATATAAAATGTTTAGAGTAGACTAGTGACTAGTATTTCACTTGGTTTTTATTGAGCCCATTTTTATTCTATTTAAGGGACTTTTGTCATGGAGTCATAGAGCTGGAAACATATCTCCATATGCCATATAGTCTGTCCTCCTGCCTTCATACAGATGGTGGTCTAGCAGACATTCAGATATCTTCAGGGATACCTTTCCATGCTCATGCCAGTGTGAATGTAAAAATTCCTATGTATGGAGAGTAAATATAGCCTCTTACATTGATTTTAGACCCTAGAAGTCTTTGTGGTGGCAGTGGTTTAGTCATTAAGTCATGTCCATGCTTGCGACCCCATGAACTGTAGCCTGCCAGGCTCCTCTGTCCATGGGACTTCCCAGGCAGGAATATTGGAGTGGGTTGCCATTTCCTTCTGTAGGGGATCTTTCTGACCCAGGGGTTGAAACTGCATCTCCTGCATTACAGGCAGTCTCCTGCACTGCACGTGGCTTCTTTACTGTTGAACCACCAGGGAAACCCAAAAGTCTTTGGGATTCCATCCTTATCCTTTGTTATTAGTATCCATTGTTTTTCCCTTCCCACTGATTAGAATGGAAACTCCAAGCTAAGTAACAGTGAGACAGGCTGGCCAAGAAGGGACAAGGGATTGGAAACAAGACATGGATACCGAGGTGAGATAGACCCACCACGTCTAACCCTGCAGAGAGTGAGTGGTTTGGAAAGGGAACAAAGTACATGCACACTTAAGAATAATACAGGCAAAAAGTAGATTGTGGTAAACGTCTGTGTTAGGCAGAATCATGTCTCTCCACCCTGTTTCCTAAGACGGTGAAGTTTGAATCCTTAGAAGCTGCAGATATGTTACCTTAGGTGGCAAAAAGGATTTAGCAGATTAAGTTAAGGACCTTGAGATGGGGACATGATCCTGAATTACCTAGGAAATGGAATCTAATCACTGGATCTTTAAAACTGGAGAATAAGAATGATCAGAGTGAGCTATCAAGAGAGATACAGCTTTGCAGGCTTTGAATGTGGAGGAAAGATCCATGAGCCAAGGAATGAGGGAAGCCACTCGAAATTGGAAAAGGCCAAGAAATGGATTCTCCACTAGAGCTTCCAAAAAGAACCAGCCCTCCTGACAACTTGACAACCAGCCCTCCAGTGAAATGTATGTACTCTTCTAACCTACAGAACTGTAAGATAATCAAACTGTACTATGTTAAGCTATTAAGTTTCTTGCCATCCATTTAGCAGCAATAGAAAACCAATATGACTAATAAGTTTAAGTCTCCCTTATTCTGCCCTTGACTGCTTACATTCTGTTCTCAAAACAGCATCCAGAGTGATCCTTTTAAAACAAACAACAGAGCAAGTATCTTTTCTGATCAGAATCCTCCAGTGGCTTCCAGTCTCAATCAGAGTGAGAACAAAAATCCTCATCATGGCCTCCAAGGTCCTATGCCTTCTGTCCCATCATTTACTCTGACTTTATCCGCCACTGTTCTCCCTCTCGCTTGACTGACCACCTTGCTCTTCCTGGAACTCACCTGGCATACTTCTGCTTTAGGACTTCAGGACTTGGAACTTGGTATCCCTGTGATTGCAAATCTCCTTTGATAGCCACATGACTCACTTCTATACCTTGTTTAGGCCTTTGTTCCAATGCAACCCATTGAGAGAACATTCTATGATCACAAATAAATTGGATTTGAAACCTCCCACTTTCACCCATTTCAATTTTCTTGCTTTATTCTTTGTCACATCACTTTTACATATAATATAAAAAGCCATTCTACATATATTGTACTTATTTACCTTATTCATTACCTATCTCTTTCCATTAGAACTGAAAACCTATTAGTTCATGGAGTTTTTTCTATTGTATTCATTGGTGATCCTCCAGTGCCTAGGATGTTGTCTGGCATGGAGTTGGTGCTTAATACATATTTATTAAATAAATAAATGAAAATGATATTAGAATTAAAAAAAGGAATGACTTTAGATGTCTATTCTCTTCTTGATCTCATAGTGACATTTATATTCGATGGAACATTTATATTCGATAAAAGATTTTTAAAAACAACTTATAACTGTACACAAATCAAGAATTTTATAGTTTATTTTGGGTTACTTAGATTTAGGATTAGTCTTTATCGGTTTCTCCAGTAGTCATGTATGGATGTGAGAGTTGGACTGTGAAGAAGGCTGAGTGCCAAAGAATTGATGCTTTTGAACTGTGGTGTTGGAAAAGACTCTTGAGAGTCCCTTGGACTGCAAGGAGATCCAACCAGCCCATTCTAAAGGAGATCAGCCCTGGGATTTCTTTGGAAGGAATGATGCTAAAGCTGAAACTCCAGTACTTTGGCCACCTCATGCAAAGAGCTGACTCATTGGAAAAGACTGTGATGCTGGGAGGGATTGGGGGCAGGAGGAGAAGAGGACAACAGAGGATGAGATGGCTGGATGGCATCACTGACTCGATGGACGTGAGTCTGAGTGGACTCCGGGAATTGGTGATGGACAGGGAGGCCTGGCATCCTGCGATTCATGGGGTTGCAAAGAGTCGGACATGACTGAGTGACTGAACTGAACTGAATCCAAGATATCTCAGTACTTCCAGCTTAATTCTCAAACTTAGCAATGCACTAGTGACTGTTATTATGAAATTTGCCTTGGCACAGTGTTTGTATCACTCATTTGGTTTTGTCAGATTGGGATATGCTTAGTGGCACATGTGGTGTATTTCCACAGCCTCTTCTTAAATTAAAATACATTGGACACAACTGCTGTAACTCATGTCTCTATCACTAAAAATTAGCATGGTAATCTGGAATGTAGTTTGTCAACACACACACATGCACATGGAATTGTTTTTCAAGTGAATTTCTTTCTTCCTTCTACCTTTATTTCCATGTAAGCTTCATTAAAATTTGCCAAGCCTTTCCTGGAGTTGTCTCCCTGTCTCACCCTAAATCAATACTAGGTATCATTTACTTTGAGGGGGGTGGGCTTATTGATTCACTTAACCTAGTTCAAAGAATTTATTACTTTGAATTTTATCACAAAACTGCTTAAGTGAATGTTGTCATCCTTACAGAGGAATAACCCCAAACTTCTCTGCTATCTGCCATTTGGAACTGTTTCTTTCCCTAATTAGATTTTCTACCAAATGTTATTTTAGTGCTTTGTTTATTTTTTTCCAAGTGAGAGTCCTAACAAGATAAGATATTGATACTGATTTTGTAACATAAGGCTGAAGATGCATTTTATTTATTTTTAATTTTTTTTCTCTTTTGGCCACACCACCAGCATGAAGGCATGTGGGATCTTAGTTAGGGATGGAACCTGCATGGCCTGCCTTGGAGGCCTGAAGTCATAACCATTGGACCACTGATGCATTATATTCCATAGCATCCAATGGGACCAGCTTCCAAAATGAGCATTAATATTCATTATCTCACACTGTATAGGCATTGCTGTTGTTCAGTCATTAAGTCATATCCAACTCTTCTATCCCATGGGCTGCAGCACGCCAGGCCTCCCTATCCTTCACTATCTCGAGGAGTTCACTCAGACGCATGTCCATTGAGTCAATGATGCCATCCAACCACCTCATCCTCTGCTGTCCCCTTCTCCTCCTGCCCTCAATCTTTCCCAGCATCAGGGTCTTTTCCAATGAGTCAGCTCTTCACATCAGGTGGCCAAAGTATTGAAGCTTCAGCTTCAGCTTCAGTTCCTCCAGTGAACATTCAGGGTTGATTTCCTTTAGGACTGACTGTTTTGATCTCCTTGCCATCCGAGGCACTCTCTCTCTAGAGTCTTCTCCAGCACCACTTTGAAAGCATCAATTCTTTGGCACTCAGCCTTCTTTATGGTCCAACTCTCCATCCATAC
Organism: Oryx dammah; assembly: GCF_014754425.2. Taxonomy (NCBI): domain Eukaryota; kingdom Metazoa; phylum Chordata; class Mammalia; order Artiodactyla; family Bovidae; genus Oryx; species Oryx dammah. The sequence goes on from NW_024070187.1 coordinate 65,122,804, forward strand.
ATGACTATTGGAAAAACCATAGCTTTGACTATACAGACCTTTGTTCACAAAGTGGTGTCTCTGCTGTTTGATATACTGTCTAGGTTTGTCATAGTTTTTCTTCCAAGGAGTAAGCATCTTTTAATTTCATAGCTGCAGTCACCTTCTGCAGTGATTTTGAAGTCCAAGAAAATAAAATCTCTCACGGTTTCCATTTTCCCCCATCTATTTGCCATGAAGTGATGGGACTGGATGTCATGATCTTAGTTTTTTCAATGTTGAGTTTTAAGCCAGTTTTTCCACTCTTTCACTTCATCAAGAGGCTCTTTAGTTCCTCTTCACTTTGACGTTAGGGTGGTGTCATCTACATATCTGAGGTTATTAATATTTCTGCCAGCAATCTTGATTCCAGTTTGAGCTTCATCCAGTCCAGCATTTTGCATGATGTCCTCTGCATATATAAGTTAAATTAGCAGGGTGACAGTATACAGCCTTGACATACTCCTTTCCAAATTTGGAACTGGTCTGTTGTTCCATGTCCAGTTCTCTTGCTTCTTGACCTAGGTTTCTCAGGAGGCAAGTAAGGTGGTCTGGTAGTCCCATCACAATACTATACAAGCATGTATAGGTTAAAAATTGACTGACTCACTGTGAGTCAGGTTTATTTAAATTGACTAAGGTTAAACAGGGCTTCCTTGATAGTTCAGTAGTAAAGAATTCTCTTGCCAATGCAGGAAACATGAGTTTGATCCCTGGGTTGGGAAGATCCCCTGGAGAAGGAAACGACATCCCACTCCATTATTCTTGCCTGGTAAATCCCACGGACAGAGGAGCCTGGTGGGCTACCGTCTACTGGGTTGCAAAGGAGTCACACATGACTTAGTGAGTAAACAACTACACAACAACAACTAAGTTAAAACATAGTTTAAGAATTTGATGTGATGGTGAGGGGGTGAGGTACTGTGAGGCTGCATTGTATTGAGGCACTTAGAATTGTGATACCAATCTGGAGTTTTCCCAATGGGCCATGTTCTTTTTCTATAATTACCCCAGGCAGATGTCACATAGTATCTTCTTAAACGTTTTCATTGACAGACAATGCAGCCCTACAGAAGCAATTCTTTCCATTATTGGTTGGTCTTATTATTGAGCAGCTTTGTATATTCATGGGGGAAAATGCTAAGTTCCAGTGCTTTTCATGGACTGGTTCTAGTTCTGGCTTCTGGGGCAACCCAAAGAATTAATACTTCCTACTCTTCTTCACATTTGACAACATCAGTAAAAAGACCAAATAGGTACAGCCATGTTAAATAATCTCCATCATGGTGTGACAAGTCCATCAAAGAAGAAAACATTTAAATAAATAATAGAACGGTGTTTCTCAAGTAGTAAGAACATGCCAATATCATGATCTCAAGCCACTCTGCTAATGTGCTCAGTCGTGGCTGACTCTGCGACCCCATGGACTGTAGCCCACCAGGTTCTTCTGTCCATGGAACTTTCCAGGCAAGAATACTGGAGTGGGTTGCCATTTCCTGTACCTGGTGGGAAATAGTTTGGTCATATTCCTCAGGTGTATTAAATAGAAGAAAGAGTGAGGGTCGCTGCTATGGTGAATGATTTCCATTTCTCCAGGGACAGAAGATGAACTCTATTGGAATCTTCATTACTCTGCTTTTGAGGGCTGTCAGACATATTTTTGAAATGCTCCTGATAGCAAGGTATTGCTACCCAGTTCCTTGCTCTTTCCTTGAATTAGACAAAGATATTTACCTGCTGATGGAAGTTCATAAGGATCATTAAAACTGTACATCTCCTCTTTTGTTTTTATTCTTGTTTATTTATTAATTCGGCTGTGGGCTCTTCACTGCAGCATGCAGGCTTCTCTAGCTGCAGAGTGTAGCCTTCTCCACTTGTGGCTCACGGGCTTAGTGCCACAGGGCATGTGGGATCTCAGTTCCCCAACCAGAAATCAAACCTGAGTTCCCTTCCTTGGAATGCAGATTCTTTACCAGTGGACCACCAGCAAAATACCCACACTTCTCCTCTTAAATACAAATCAAGTTCATGATAAAAATAGACTAAAAAACATTTTTTGAGTGAATAGATTGCTCCTTATCTGAGGCTCTCAGAAACCTTTATCCTTTAGATGCTACAGAAGCAAAAAATATTTCAGAGCTAGATTTTTAAAAAAAAATTTTCACTCACCAAACCTGATAAAATTATTTCTTAGGGTTTCTGGGTAGTTTTCGAGTAAGAAACTTGAGGAAATCACTACAGGATGAAGAAAGAATTGTGCACACCTCTGTAAGTGTGTTCAAGACTGAGATGTCTAGTGCTGTCAATACTCTGATTTATTTTTAAAAAGTCAACCAAACACTTTTATGTAAATAAAATTCTAAGTTATATGCCTTATTTAGTGATTACAAAAAAAAAATTTAGTGTAAGTTCACCTATATGGTTTGATTTAATAATATTTACATTCTATTTGGCTAAACAGCAACAACAAGAAACAACATTCTATTTTACTCTGGAAACCACATTTGGAGATTATAAAAAGATGAATCTGTTAAAGCAAGTGGATTGTAGAGATATATTTCCATAATATTTTGTATTAAGATTATATGCTCAGTTTCAAAGACTTAAGAGGCTATTCAAGAGACTGCTATTTATATTTTGTTTTCTATTTTCAGAGAAAGGGGACTTATTTCTAATTAAAGTGCAATAAAATCATATAATGATAAAATTATTTCTAGATGATTTTTTATTAAACAAAACATTTAATAACATTTTAAAGATAACTCATGCAGAATCATGTCTAGTGTCTTTTATTAATTTATAAAATATATCTGAGAGCCTAAACACACTGATATAGGTTTCAAATATGTTCTTATTTCAAGAAGCTGTTTGGCTCTTTAAGATACAGGGTCTGAGCAGAAAAATGTCAAGAAATGGTGGTTCATGAGGAAAAGGGGCAATATAGTGTCATTTCCCTGGTCTTTTAATTAATATCATAAAGGAGTCTGAAATATTTTGATTACCTTTGTATACAAATAATTTTGGATTTATTTAAAATTTTCAGTGCAATTTTATGTGAAATAGGTCCCTTCCTCTTTGAAGTATTTATTAATTCTTCTTCTAGAATCAATTATTAATTTCTATGCCCCTATAGCATTTCATTGATTTAAATAAAATTTTAGTTACCTCTGTATTTTGTTTTTGAACCATATGTCATGGAAATCAGGGATGGGAAGAGTAAAGGAAAGGACCAATTAAAAATAGATATTAAAGAATATACATATAAATAATTACTTGTATATATATAAATAATTAATTGTATATATATATATATACAATTACTTATAGTAAAGGATAAGAGAGAAGTATATATTTATTATAGTACGTATATAAATATACATGCATTTTACAGTATTTATAGTAAAAATAAATAGAAAGATGAAAGTGAAGGAGGATAGTGAAAAAGGTGGCTTAAAACTCAACATTCAGAAAACTAAGATCATAGCATCTTGTTCCATCACTTCATGACAAACAGATGGACAAACAGTAGAAACAGTGACAGACTTTATTTTGGGGGGCACAAAAATCACTGCAGATGGGGACTGCAGCCATGAAATTAAAAGACATTTGCTCCTTGGAAGAAAAGTTATAACCAACCTAGACAGCATATTAAAAAGCAGAGACATTACTTTGCCAACAAAGGTCCATCTAGTCAAAGCTATGGTTTTTCCAGTAGTCATGTATGAGATGTGAGAGTTGGACTATAAAGAAAGCTGAGTGCCAAAGAATTGATGCTTTTGAACTGTGGTGTTGGAAAAGACTTGAGAATCCCTGGACTGCAAGGAGATCCAATCAGTCCATCCTAAAGGAAATCAGTCTGAAGATTCATTGGAAGGACTGATGCTGAAGCTGAAACTCCAATATTTGGCCACCTGATGTGAAGAACTGACTCATTGGAAAAGACCCTGATGCTGGGAAAGATTGAAGGTGGGAGGAGAAGGGGATGACAGAGGATGAGATGGTTGGATAGCATCACAGACTCAATGGACATGAGTTTGAGTATGCTCCAGGAATTGGTGATGGACAAGGAAACCTGGCGTGCTGCAGTCCACGGGGTTGCAAAGAGTCAGACATTACTGAGCGACTGAACTGTACTGAACTGAGCTGATAGTAAAAGTGAAGAGTAGAAAGTATCAACTTTTAGCTGTGGGAATATTCAACCCTCGAGGCCAAATCTACCTAAAGATCAAAATCAAAAAAGAAACCTTAAAAGAGGTGACACTAATTTCAGTTAAGTGTCACATTTCAGATCTTAGTTTTCTGAATGTTGAGCTTTGAGCCAGTTTTTCCACTCTGCTCTCTCACTTTCATCAAGAGGCTTTTTAGTTCTTCTTCACTTTCTGCCATAAGGGTGGTGCCATCTGCATATCTGAGGTTATTGATATTTCTCCATAAATCTTGACTCCAGCTTGTGCTTCATTCAGCCTGGCATTTTGCATGATGTACTCTGCATTTAAGTTAAATAAGCAGGGTGACAATACACAGCCTTGACGCACTCCTTTTCCTATTTGGAACCTGTCTGTTGTTCCATGTCCAGTTCTAACTGTTGCTTCCTGAGCTGCATACAGGTTTCTCAAGAGGCAAGTCAGGTGGTCTGGTATTCCCACCTCTTTCAGAATTTTCTACAGTTTATTGTGATCCACACAGTCAAAGGCTTTGGCATAGTCAATAAAGCAGAAATAGATATTTTTCTGGAACTCTCTTGCTTTCTCGATGATCCAGCGGATGTTGGGAATTTGTTCCTCTGCCTTTTCTAAATCCAGCTATGTAGGTATTATTGTGGGCACAGCAGTGAAAGGAGATGATGAGATGAACTGAGAGAGTAGCACTGAGATATATATATATATACTGCTGCTGCTGCTAAGTCGCTTCAGTCATGTCCAACTTTGTGCGACCCAATAGACAGCAGCCCACCATGTGTAAAATAGATAGCTAGTAGGAAGCTGCTGTACAGGGAGCTCAGCTCAGTGCTCTGTGATGACCTAGTAGGGCAGAATGGGGTGGGGGTGGGGGGCAAAGCTCAAGAGGAAGGGGATACATTTATACTTATAGCTGACTCACACTTTGTACAGCAGAAACTAATACAACATTGTAAAGCAATTATCCTCCAAATAAAATAATACTACTAATAATAAAGAAATAGGTCTTAAAATATAATGCAGGGGGCTTGCAAGTATTTCTGAGACACGTCAGATTGCATAAAATTATAGAAGCATATACGTATGAGGGGATCTAAACATCGGACACTGTATCTGTAACATAGATACGTACAGAGATGGAGTTAAGTGAGGCTCAAAAATTAGGTTGCACTAAAGTTGTTCACAATTTCACACCCGTGTTTAGAAGTTTAGATTTAATCCTGCATATAAGGAAAGTTTTACATGGTATTCACCTCCAGTAGAGTAGACTCCCTTAGGGCAGAGACTGAACTCACATGTTTTTGGGATCAACACCATGTCCCAGCATATAACACAATGCATGGCACATGATTAACACCCTGTAAATATTTGAATGCATGAATTGTGCACAAAACTAGATTATTGCCACAGAGTTAAAAGCTAGATTGCAAGAGCTCCAGAACAGGAGGAATAAAAATGCATAGTTAAAAGAAGTTTTGCTTTGTAGGTGATTTTTATGTGGAAAAAGGGGGTTATTAGAAAAGGAGCTTTACATGGAAATTACCGTTACTTTGTTACATTTTGGTGGAACATGTAAAATATATAGGGGCTTCCCCGGTGGCCTGGTAAAGAACCCACTTGCCAATGTAGGAGATGTAAGAGATGCGGGTTTGATCTCTGGGTTGGGAAGATCCCCTGGAGGAGGGTATGGCAACCCACTCCAGTATTCTTGCCTGGAGAATCCCATGGAGAGTGGAGGCTGGTGGGCTACAGTCCATAGGCTTGCACAGAGTTGGACACGACTGAAGCTACTTAGCATGCATGCACAGACATACAATATATAATTTCTGTAAGCTGTATTTAATTAAGATGAATAGTACCTTTATTTTAACCTCCTTTCTTTAGGCTAAATTCCTCACCACCATGGAAACCAACAGTTTCATTTAACAGTAGAACTAAAGAAAAAAATCACTTCTGACTGAGATCATCTCTGTTGACCCCTATCTGCAATGTTTAGCAGCTATTGTTTGGTTCTCTCTAAATGCTGTATGTAAAAAAGCCATGCAGATGTCATGGCAGCAAGCATCACAGCAAAATGAAGACACATTTCTATTTTAAGAGCCAAAATAACCAATCAAATGATGGGGAAATGTACAGGTATAGAGTGTTTTATATTCTGGTTTTGAAAATTTGGTCCTTACATGTGGAATGCTTATTTCTGAAAGAGAGTGAAATAGCAGATGGGTAAACTTTTTTTTTTCTTTGAAGTTAGGAAGGCATTTTCACAAAAGCACCTCCTTCGTCTCTGAAGTGTATTTCTAGACAGGAAGAGGGAGAGTGCCATTCTTTGTAGGAACTGCAAATAAACTCCAGTCTGCCATCTTAATTAACAGAGAACCTAGCTTTTACTGCAGAAATGGAAAAAATAAAATTCTCAAGAGACAACCAACACTTGGCAAGTTGTCATAAGGACTTGGCTATGAAGGTACATGATAAAAGAACTCCACAGTTTCACAAACCTTGCTAATCTGCATTTGCAAATAGGGTTGGCAGTTAAGGGAAGCAAATAGGGAGGGAGAATTTGGGAATTTAAGTCAAGGTGTAAAATTTTGCTTATTTTGTGTGTTATTCAACCACAAACCATTAGTAAAAACCATGTGGTATTTACCCTCAAGAATACTCTTCCAAGAGATAAAAATCTAAGAATGAACAAGCTCTCACTCCTGCCCTCAGGAAGTTTAAGAGATTCTTGTGGAGATGGACAAGTTAATAGGTAAATTAGATTGCAGAGTGAATTACAATAAAAGTCAAGATTATAGAGAACCATGAGTCGCTATAAAGAGTCAAGTTATCTCACCCAATCTTGGGTTAAAGAATCAAAGGAAGATGCCAGAGAAGTGAAGTCTAAGCTGAGTCCTAAAGATGGGTTGAGATTATCCATTTGAGGGAGGGGAATGATGGCATAGCAGAGACGAGTGAGAAAATGGCAAGCTCTGAGACCTTCAAACTGTAGAAGTGCGGCAGAAACATAAAGGGTCAGAAAATGTCAAGAGATGAGAGTCAAGGAAAAAGCAGTACATGGAGGACAAGCAGCTTAAAACATCAGAGTAGGATAATCAAATTTGTACTTAGCTATACTCCTAAAACTGGATTGAAAAAGGCCAAGACTAGGGTCAAGGAGGGTCAAGAGTTTATTTCAGTAGCTTAAAGGAAGAATGATGACTCTCAGTCACATCCATGGTGGGGAGATCTTCAAAAATATAAGGGAGGTACCTTGAGGCAAGGGAGAGTAGAAGTTCAGGATGACTTCTAGTTTTGCTTCTTGACAACTGGGTGAGTGGTTGTATGTTCTTAGAGATCTGGAACAAGGTAGATGAGCATGGAGGCTAGTGTGTGGCCGTGGATAGAGATGAGGAGGGAGGGGATTAGCTGAATTTGTGAAATCTGTGGGATACTTGATGAAGAAATTCAAGACAGTGAGTTTAATGTAAATAGCTTATACAGACATATGACTAAATATGTAGAAACAAATGAGGGAAAGGGTATTCTGTTTTTTTCTAGAGTTAATTAATTTATTTTTGGTTGCATTAGGGTCTTCATTGGTGTGAGTGGGCTTTCTCTAGTTATGGTGAGCAGGGGCTACTCTCTTGCAATGCGTAGGCTTCTCATTGCAGTGACTTCTCTTGCAGTACATGGGCTCCTGGGAGCATGTGCTTCAGTAATTGTGATATGTGGGCTTAGTTGCCCCAAGGCATATGGAATCTTCCCAGACCGGGGATCAAATCTATATCCCCTGCATTGGCAGGTGAATTCTTAACCACTGGACCACCAGGGAACTCCAGGGTCCTCTGTTCTTGATATTCTAGAGTCATTTTTATTACTTATCTGTCAGTATCAAATGTGAAAAACAAACCTATGGCTTCCAGGAATATTAAAGAGGTATTTTATAGTCTTTTAGTACAAATCTTTTCCAAAGTGGTAGCTTTCTACAGGTATCTTGAAAAACTATGATGCAAATTTATTTCAGCCCAGATTATTTTACTGAACTCATTTTTTTGTGTTAAAACTGTTGTACGGTAAGTTTAATACTTACACTCAAAAATAATTTTATTAGATTATTTTGTTATTCTATTTAGCTATATCATTGTATGTGTGGTTAAAGCAATTATCTTTGCATGATAGTTTTTATTCAACACAAGACAGTTTACTAGTTCAAGCTGTTTACTGTAAAATTCAAACCATATTTTATATTTCTACATAGAAGCTACTCAATAGCTAAGACCAAAAATCACATGAATTAAACTGGAGTAGTAATAGAAGTGTTTAAAAATATAATTTGTTTGGGGTATAAAAGAATGCTTGAAAGAATTGTACATAATTTCCTTTGCAACTTCCCTGGTGGCTCAGACGGTAAAGAATTCTCCTGCAATGCGAGAGACATGAGTTCAGTCCCTGGGTTGGGAAGATCCCGTGGAGGAAGGCATGGCAGCCCACTCCAGTATTCTTACCTGGAGAATCCCCATGGACAGAGGAGTCTGGTGGGCTATAGTCCATGGGGTTGCGGAGTTGGACACAACTGAGTGACTAACACACACCTTTGCAACTATAACATGTAGCACATGTGCAGAGAAATAAGCCAAACTTCTGACTAGTGGTCATCCTACTCCTTGTTATGTCTTCTATTCTCTGTCACACAATGGTGATTGGTTGCTTTTTAGTAGTCAAAAGACCTTCCTGCTGGAATATTACTGGGGAAAATCCTCCCTGGGGCAGGAAAATAAACTGTCGTTTACAAGCTAAAGAGCATGTGCAGAACTGTAAGCTTTTCAAGGTAGCCCATTGTATGTACACCACAAAATCTGGCCTGAGAACATCAGCTCAACAGAGAGATAGAATATTCCCTATTTCTTTTACTTATGATGAATTCTTTATGCAACTGACCATCACCAAAATTTAGTGATGTACGCAGAATCTTAGTTTCTCAGAGTTGGATAGAGCCCCTAGGATTCTTACTACACCACTTCTCATGAGTTGATGTCTGCTGCTGCTGCTAAGACGCTTCAGTCATGTCCAACTTTGTGTGACCCCATAGACGGCAGCCCACCAGGTTCCCCCATCCCTGGCAAGAACAATGGAGTGGGTTGCCATTTCCTTCTCCAATGCATGAAAGTGAAAAGTGAAAGTGAAGTTGTTCATTCGTGTCCGACTCTTAGCGACCCCATGGACTGTACCCTACCAGGCTCCTCCATCCATGGGATTTTCCAGGAAAGTGTATGGAGTGGGGTACCATTGTCTTCTCTGTGAGTTGATGTCTAGTGTCTACCTGATGCCTCTCTCAACTACTCATTGACTTGATTACTTGCCTCTGGACAAATTCCAGTGTATTTGTTCCACTGAGATTATCAAAATATCAATTGTACTCATTTAAATTGGGAAAAATAATAAGGAATAGTATTTTCAATGGGTTCATTGTTTTCAGCTGAACTATAATGACATCTTGACTATAGTACTTTCTAGTGGTGTAACATTAGGAAAATCACTTAACCTGTGTTTACTCATCTATGAAATGAGTCAACGATATTAGTTTAATTCTTATAGTAATATTTTAGGTTTGTTGTAGGACATAAATGAGTTAACATAAATAAAGCCTTTAGAACAATGTTTGGCACATAGTGATTTAAAAGAATCAGTTAATGTTTGTGGAGTAGGATGCAAATCAATCTGGAGAAAAGACAAGTAGCTTTCTATCAGTGATTCCAAATACCTACAGATTTTTTTCTTAAAGCTTAGAATTTTCAAAAAACTGGAAAAACTCCAAAGTTCAAAAGAGAATAGATTTTGGGTAGTATTGTTTTATCTTTGAAAATAACAGAGGAAACTAGAAGAAAATTAATTAAAGCTGCTAAAGGTCGAGATATTTTTGATCAGTAATATTTTGTTTTTGTTCTTATTTTCCACTATCTGGAAACCAGAAATTGTGTTTACAATAACCCAAATCTCCTCTCCTTTCCAATTTAAATAAATCCACTTTGAATCCACTTCAGATGCATGGTTTTATAATTTTATATTCACGATATGCTATTCATCTTCTCTGAACTTGCCTCACTACGTCTGACAATCAGAATCCCCTCAGATGAATTTCACAGACACTTGAAAATTAATTCTGCATAAAGGTTAAGGAGGCCATTGAATTTTTTAAAGAATACTCTTGACTTAGATCTCAATAGTCATCTGAATAATATCCAGGCTTCTTTCCCACTTTTTGAATAATAAATATATCCATGAAAGAGATGGGAAAGGATCAATGGAGAAGAAACTTTGAAAAACTTCTGGAGTAGATGCCTCATGGTTTTATGTTGAAATAATTCTAAAGCCATAAGATAAATACAAATCTTATAAGAATCACATTGACAGAAATAGTAGGCTATAGATTTTTGACATTTCATTGCTTCTTTAATAAAAAAAGAAGCAATGTTTCTTTATGTTTCTGGCTATTATTTTCAGAGATCCATCCAAAGTTATAATTATTAATTACAAAGAAAAAGCTAAGAGAATTTTCCATCTAATAAAATTTTAACAAATAATCTGTTACTCTTCAGCCATACTGTCATATTAATTAGTTTAGAATTACATGTTATAATCATGGTGATTATTGCTTTTGGCTTGGATGAGGGACCTTTTGAGTAATAATTGGTTTTGTTTTTTTTTTTTTTACAGAAAGTAGTGAAACAATGGCAGGATTTCCTTTTAGGTATTACCTTAACAGTCTTATTTTTTGACAAGTTAATATCTGACAAAATAGATGCATTCCTATAGTCAGGACACTTAAGTGGATTCTGTGAAAAATAAACATCATTTCCCACAGAGTTCAGATGATCTGCCTTCTCTATTATCTGGAGAGATTAATTTAGCTGCTGGAGTCAAGTCTGATTGGCTTTTTTAAAAGCATTTGCTTTCTGATGTGTCAGGTATGAAGAAACTGTTTATGTCTTTGAGCTACTTTGAGTATTAAGATTGCTGAGTGAAAATTCCAATGAAATAATATGTGAAAGCTCTTTGTAAACATTAATGCACTCAAAAATGCAGTTTTTGTTGGCTTATGGTATATCATTAATATTTTTAGCAAAGTGGTGATAAAATCAGATTTTTATTTTTATTTTTGGATTTATATGAATGTAGGTTAAAGGATGTCCTATAGTGAGGGAAGACTACAGTCTGGGTGATGAGATAGAAAATTATTTGTAATAAAAATTACTGGCTTGTGAGCAAATCAATGGCAACGGAAAGGACAGGACAAATAATATGGAGGTAGGGAACTTAGGTGGATATTAAAGTTCCTTTTAACATTAACATTCAATTAGAATTTGATAAAAAAGATAAAAAGATGGATGCCTTGCCATCCATACGCTGCTGCTGCTGCTAAGTTGCTTCAGTCATGTCTGACTCTCTGCGACCCCAGAGATGGCAGCCCACCAGGCTCCCCTGTCCCTGGGATTCCCCAGGCAAGAACACCGGAGTGAGTTGCCATTTCCTTCTCCAATGCATGAAAGTGAAAAGTGAAAGTGAAGTCGGTCAGTCGTGTCTGACTCTTAGCAACCCCATGGACTGCAGCCTACTAGGCTCCTCCATCCATGGGATTTTCCAAGCAAGAGTACTGGAGTGGGTTGCCATTGCCTTCTCCGAAGAAAATACTACTCAGATATAAGGAAATGAAATTTTGTAGCAACATGGATGGATGTGCAAGGTATTATGCTAGGTGAAGTAAGTCAGAAAGAAAGACACATCCTGTATGCTATTACTTATATGTGAACTCTAAAAAAATACAACAAACTAGTGAATATAAAAAAGTAAGAAATAGACTCACAGATATTAAAAACAAAGTGGTTACCAGTTGAGAGAGGGAAGAGAGAAAGGACAATATAGTCTTACGGGAATAAAAGGCACAAACCACTAGACACAGAATAAGCTATAAGAACATATTATAAATATGAGAATATAGCCAATATTTTACAATAACTATAATGAAGTATAATCTTTAAAAATTTTGAATCAACTATATTGTATACCTGTAACTTACATAATATTGTGTCAACTATACTTCAATAAAATTAAGAATTAAAAATAGAGACTTACAAGAGAGGGTTTGGGGTGGAATATAGGGAAAATGTGGTAAATAAGATTTCAGATTTTTTTTTTTAATATTAGAGTCTAAAAGGATATAAAAGGGGAAATATCTATCAGGCATCTTACTCAGGGCCTTGAAGCTTATGAGGGTGGTAGATTTAGAGTGAACTCCAACTGTTGGAGTCGTCTGCCTACAGAAGATGAAAGTTGGGATTTGAAATCTCCTGGAGTATTTCATGTCTGATCTTATGAGAATTTTATTTCTTTCAAACCCAAGAATAAAACTGGGGCTTTGATTGTGCATTTCTAGGTCCTTATTATTAGTGGCATACTAGTTTCCAGGGCTTGTGTTGATGTGCAAGGCCCTGTGAGCTGAATCAGAGCAGCCAGAAGCAACAAAAGAGTTAGTGCTGTAGTGGAAGAAGGAAGCAGGAAATCAGAGGTTAAGGACTAACAGAGAGATTCGAAGTATCAAGAAAAAAGCTGCTAGTTAAGATATAAAAATGAAATTAATTAGTTCAGGAATAGATGGGAACCCAAGGGGTCTGCAAGTTGAGGTTAATGATTCTAGACTACTTCTGGGAACACAGCAGGTTGCTAGGAATCACTTTTTAAAGATAGTGGGCCAAATCTAATAATATAAAATATTTACCCAGATAATCAGCCAATCTTCCACTTCCTTATGTTCCTCTTCAGCGTATCCCTTAAATAGATTGTGAATTATGTACAAATTTCAAGAGACACTGCTAACCTTACCTACTGTTATCTCACAGCCTTTTCCCAAAAGTAGCGGTAAATTCATTTTCCTGAACACAGACTATGCTCTTTTGTTTTGTTAACTGAATTATAATACAACAGGAAAGATGTACAAGGCCTAAGTGTACGTATTTCAAATAATATTATTTTTGATACATCTTTGTCAAATCTTTGCTTAGTCAAAAATTTTTAAAGAATCTCCACACTGTTCTCCATAGTGGCTGTACTAGTTTGCATTCCCACCAACAGTGTAAGAGGGTTCCCTTTTCTCCACACCCTCTCCAGCATTTATTGCTTGTAGACTTTTGGATAGCAGCCATTCTGATTGGTGTGAAATGGCATCTCATTGTGGTTTTGATTTGCATTTCTCTGATAATGAGTGCTGTTGAGCATCTTTTCATGTGTTTGTTAGCCATCTGTATGTCTTCTTTGGAGAAATGTCTATTTAGTTCTTTGGCCCATTTTTTGATTGGGTCGTTTATTTTTCTGGAGTGAGCTGCAGGAGTTGCTTGTATATTCTTGAGATTAGTTGTTTGTCAGTTGCTTCATTTGCTATTATTTTCTCCCATTCAGAAGGCTGTCTTTTCACCTTGCTTACAGTTTCTTTTGTTGTGCAGAAGCTTTTAATTTTAATTAGGTCCCATTTGTTTATTTTTGTTTTTATTTCCAATATTCTGGGAGGTGGATCATAGAGGATCCTGCTGTGATTTATGTCAGAGAGTGTTTTGCCTATGTTCTCCTCTAAGAGTTTTATAGTTTCTGGTCTTACGTTTAGATCTTTAATCTATTTTGAGGAAACCAGAATTGAAAGAGACATTTGTACCCCAGTGTTCATCACAGCACTGTTTATAATAGCCAGGACATGGAAGCAACCTAGATGTCCATCAGCAGATGAATGGATAAGAAAGCTGTGGTACATATACACAATGGAATATTACTCAGCCATTAAAAAGAATACATTTGAATCAGTTCTAATGAGGTGGATGAAACTGGAGCTAATTATACAGAGTGAAGTAAGCCAGAAAGAAAAACACCAATACAGTATACTAACGCATATATATGGAATTTAGAAAGATATGCGAGACAGCAAAAGAGACGCAGATGTATAGAACAGTCTTTTGGAGGATGGGATGACTGGGGAGAACGGCATTGAAACATGTATAATATCATATAAGAAATAAATCGCCAGTCTAGGTTTGATGCAGGATACAGGATGCTTGGGGCTGGTGCACTGGGATGACCCAGAGGGATGGTATGGGGAGGGAGGAGGGAGGGGGGGTCAGGATGGGGAACACATGTACACCCGTGGCGGATTCATGTTGATGTGTCACAAAACTAATACAATATTGTAAAGTAATTAGCCTCCAATTAAAATAAATAAATTTAAATTTAAAAAAGTATTATTCAAGCATCAAAAAAAATTTTTTTAATATTGTGTTAATTAAACAAGTTTATTATAGTCAGTTGTAATAAACCATAGTGATATATTTTGTTCCAAAAAGCATTAAAGGGAATCTGTTTTATAAGTGAGAAATATTTTTGTTCATTGTAAATAAGAAGATTTAATGTTCATTCAATAAAAAATATTCTAAAGTATTAATGAAAGACAAATTTGGGAAATCATATCTGCTTAGATACTGGTGGAGTGATGGTTTATTAAATATAATCAGTTTTATCAGTGGAATCTAAAAGATGAAACAACATTAATTCCTTATTTAGAAAAGCAATTGCCAAAATATGAAAGTACGTGAGTTCCAATTTATTCAACAAATATTTGCTGAGCTCTCACCATATGTCAGGGACTTTTTAACCTATATTTCTCTATGGAAGCTGGGTGAGTTTCAATTATGAGGCAAATGAATTCTGACTACAAATGCAAATAAGGTTTACAATAAAAGATACTATAACATGAAGCAAAAATCTTTTATTCTAACAAGAACAAAAATAGATTAGATCTAGTTACAAATATTTCTCACTATGATTTGAAAAAAATGGTATGTTTATTTCCAGTTGTTCCTCAAAGATTATATATCTGAATACTAAACTAGAAGAATTTCTAGGTAAAAATTAGTTTTTCATTTAGTATGTGATCTTATAGCTCTGTGACTTAAAATGTGTGGTGGTTTAGCGTTAGAAGCTCAGTCATGTCTGACTCTTGTGACCCCATGGACTGTTGCCTGCCAGGCTCCTCTCTCCATGGGGATTCTCCAGGCAGCAATAATGGAGTAGGTAGACATTTCCTACTCCAGGGGGTGGTGGTATAACCGACAGAGAAAGAACACTTTTCACAGCTTCTCACAAATGATTTGGCTTTATTAAAAGTTTCTGGGGGAAAACAGTACAAAGTGAGATCAGTTCAGTTCAGTTCAGTCACTCAGTCGTGTCCGACTCTTTGCCACCCCATGAATCACAGCACGCCAGGCCTCCCTGTTCATCACCAACTCCTGGAGTTCACTCAGACTTACGTCCATCGAATCAGTGATGCCATCCAGCCATCTCATCCTCTGTCATCCCCTTCTCCTCCTGCCCCCAATCCCTCCCAGCATCAGAGTCTTTTCCAATGAGTCAACTCTTCACATGAGGTGGCCAAAGTACTGGAGTTTCAGCTTTAGCATCATTCCCTCCAAAGAAATCCCAGGGCCAATCTCCTTCAGAATGGACTAGTTGGATCTCCTTGCAGTCCAAAGGACTCTCAAGAGTCTTCTCCAACACCACAGTTCAAAAGCATCAATTCTTCGGCACTCAGCCTTCTTCACAGTCCAACTCTCACATCCATACATGACCACTGGAAAAACCATAGCCTTGACTCAGTGGACCTTTGTTGGCAAAGTAATGTCTCTCCTTTTGAATATGCTATCTAGGTTGGTCATAACTTTTCTTCCAAGGAGTAAGCGTCTTTTAATTTCATGGCTGCAGTCACCATCTGCAATGATTTTGGAGCTCCCCAAAATAAAGTCTGACACTGTTTCCACTGTTTCCCCATCTATTTGCCATGAAGTGATGGGACCAGATGCCATGATCTTCGTTTTCTGAATGTTGAGCTTTAAGCCAACTTTTTCACTCTCCTCTTTCACTTTCATCAAGAGGCTTTTGAATTCCTCTTCACTTTCTGCCATAAGGGTGGTGTCATCTGCATATCTGAGGTGACTGATATTTCTCCTGGCAATCTTGATTCCAGCTTGTGTTTCTTCCAGCCCAGCAAAGTGAGATAATCTCATTTAAAAAGTAAGTTGTGGGCTTCCCTGTGGCTCTGCAGTAAAGAATTTGCCTCCAATGCAAGAGACACTGGTTCAAGGGATCGGGGAAGATCCCACATGCCTAGAAGCAATTAAGTCCATGTGCCACAACTATTGACCTTGTGCTCTAGAGCCCAAGTGCTGAAACTCATGAAGCCTGTGAGCCCTAGAAGCCATGCTCTGCAGCAGCAGAAGTCACCAGACTGAAGTCACCTTGGGCACCAAAACTAGAGAGCAGCCCCTGCCCTTCACAACTAGAGAAAAGGCTGAGCAGCAACGAAGAGACAGTGCAGTCAACAGTAAATAAATTAATTAAATTTAAAAAAATCTGTAAGGGCCAAAATAGAAATATAAATTTATGATATATAAAAATTCATGTTTTTAAGAATATATATTAAAGTTGATTTCAAATTAGAATTAATCTTTCTGAATCTCAATAAAGAAAGTGGCAGAAAAACTATACACTTGAAATTGATACCTAGGCTGGCATTCCATTGCCTATCATTTCCTTCTTAGAAATCTAATGCAATTGAACAATCCCAGAGGGTTTCTACTTATAAATAATTTGAAAAATTATTTGGAACATTGAATGTCCTATTTTCTCTAGCTTTCTTCAGTGAACAGTATTCTACTATTCTATTACTACATAGCAGAAAGTACATGACCTTTGAAGGGTGTCAGGCAGGTCTTGTTCGGATTGTAAGATCCTTCCTGTGATCTTGGTCCAGTTATTTAAACTCTTGAAGCCTCGTTTGTTTAATAAATACTCATAAGCCTGAGGATGAAAAGGAGATAATGCATAGTCCATAACAATGTCTGTCAATTCCTTTCCTTTTCTGTATGGGGTATCCAGTATCCATGATTCGTCTATTTGTGTATCTATTTAACCAAGGAATTCAATTTAATCAATGAACATTGATTAAAGGCACTGTATTAAGTGCCGGGGTCCAGCCCCGGTGGATCCAGGGTAATTCGAAGGTGGGGATGGAATCAGCGTCCTGGAAAAAACTTATTTAATTACAGATATAGAGGGAGATTAGAAACAGATAGTGTAGTAGGAGAATTAGTGGAGAAAAGAGGCTGAATAACTGGTTTACATGGAATACCAATCACCACCTACGTAAGGCCACAGGTGTCTTTCCATTCTCCCAAAGGAGAGGAGGCACGGAGGCCTCCCTGGTCCGATCTCAGAAGCCCAGGCAGAATTAGCAGGCTTGGTGAGCACCCACATTTCAGATGGGAATTCAGCCAGGAAAGTGGGGAGCAAGAAAGAAATGACACGGGGGAATCAGTCTTTCCAGAAACTGATCTGATTTCTTTATTTTTCAGGTTTGTTTATATACCTTTTTGTTACACATAGGATGAATACAGAGTCATGCAGGGGTCAGCAGACCTGACCCTTGTCACAATCAGGTGCTTCATATAAAATTATACAAAGGTCTTATGAGTTTCATCATATTCTGGCCATGAGGTCTGCTGACATTTTATGGCTCTTTCCGATACTGGTCAGTTAACCAGAAAACTTATTTTTCCAGGGGTGATTCTTTCTTAAATCAGGCGCCACCCTCCAAATAAAGTTGCATTCCTATAGGGTGAGGGTGTAGTGAGTTACAATCAAGAAAGGAATTTACTTAACCTAAGGTTTAACATGATTAATCTTAAAGGTTAATACTTATTTCTCCTATATGCTAGTTATATTCATTATAAGGGCAGGGAATATGGAGATTTAGCAGCAAACATCAGCCCAACAAATGAAAACCCTTCACCAATGTTCCCTTTAAGATCTATTTTGTCTTAAGATAGTGATAAAGTTACATTTTTGCATAGCAAGGACACAGTGATTTATAACAAAGTACAGTGATCTATAACAAAAGAGAAGATTCATTAACTCAAAAGTCTAGTATTGCCAGCATCAGAAAACTACTATGTTTCCTTTTCTATATTCCAAATACATTGATTAAGATACTCCCAGGTGCCAAAGGATATGGAGGCCTGATGGCAATCATTGACTCATCAATGAAAAAAGCTCTACGCTAATACTCCAAACTCTCTGTGCTGTTTATGGTTGAGGGGTTGTCACACAAGCTAGTCTGTCAGCAGAGAGGTTTGACCTGAGACATCCTTGTCACACCCAAGGCAGGGAATTAGCAGTAATTATTGGCACGACAAATGAAAAAACCCTTCACCAATATAATTCCTAACGAACCCACTAATTACTATACTAATGATCTTCTAGCTTTTCAAAAGAGTCTGTATTTAGAAAGTTTTAAAACATCCGGTGCCTCTCACAGTTGGGAGGCTGTAAACAATCACATGTGGCCAGACGAGCCTGATCAGGCAGGCCAGAGAACCTTCAGAGTTCGTAAGTTGAAACACTCTTATCACGCCCAGGAATTTTCATTAACTGGAGCTGCAAGTTAACTCCTTCTCTGAGAGAAATGGTTATGGGGGAGAGCTCCTCGTAAAGTACTCTGGTTTGGGGGGTAGATGCTCGGGAACAGGGGGTTTCCTGAGGCTTGATCACGCCTTTGGCCTTTGCGTATGCCAGGCTTCCTTCTTCATGACCTTTGCCATGGGCGGAGTTCCTTACGCTGGCCCCCAACAATTAAGTATTGATATTTAAAGACTTTCCTGTAGCTCAAACAGTAAAGAATCTACTTGCAATGCAGGAGACCAGGGACTGAACCCTGGGTCAGGAAGATCCTCTGGAGAAGGGAATGGCAAACCACTCCAGTATTTTTGCCTGGAGAATCCCATGGACAGAGGAGCCTGTCAGGCTACAGTCTGTGGGGTTGCAAAGAGTTGGACACAACTGAGCGACTAACAGACATTAGGTATTAAGGAGGCAGCAGTGAAATTTAAAAAATCCTACCATTATGGAACTTATCTTCTTACTTGCAAAATGTAACTGCATCCTTATTAAGAAAGTTAATTGCAAACTTGCCTCTGAATCTATAAACATATACAATTATATGTTAAAAAAATCCTATCTCTGTATCCACCTTTATTTTATCTCTCACTCCCTTTCCTAGATTTAGCCCTTTCTGTCTTATCTCCAACTACAAAACTTTTTCCAGTGTCTACCTCCACATTAAGTTTAGATGGGGCTGAAGAGGTGTGGGAGCAGGGAATACAGAAGAGAAAATCCCTATCTTAAAAGAAGGTGAATGTCAGAGCAAGGAAAAAAACATAAAATTGTGAATAGTAGCCTCATCAATCCACATGATAAAACATAACCATATGTTACGTGATAAATGGCCATAAAGCCAATGAAAATTCAAAGAAGGGAGAAATAATTCAAAGGAATTTGTCAAAATGAACTTCAAAAAAAGAGGTGAAAATTAAGCCAGCTTTAAAGATTAGTAAATTTTAATGACACAAGAGGAAAAAATAATCATGAAAGGGTAACATTTTTTTCTCAACAGCAAATGCCCAAGTTTTTAACTAGTATCATTATTCTAGTTGTGACAAATTTCAGGTTAATTTTTTTTAACTTGTAAATTTAGCAAAGTACAACCTGCAAATCAGGATTTTTTGTTGGCTTAATCAAAAGTAAATCCAGATTTCCCAAGTATCATTTCTGATTACTTAATTTATTCAGCCATAGAGGAGAGAGACACCTACAGTTGTTTTTCAATAACAGGATACATAGAGTGTCCATATACCTCCTGTGGTCAGTAGGATTCACTCTCCTCTGCTCTCTTTTCCAAAGAGTAAGGTCCACAGCTTTTTGGCAGTTCATTCTGACAGCCTTCAGTCTCTTCTACTTCAATGGTTAGGGTTGTCTACCTGAGTTAGAGACGCACATGCAGGTTGCAGTTATTTTTTCGTTCTGAAATACTCTACCCCATCTCCCCAGCCGCAAACTGTTCCCTGTCATCTTTACCCCATTGGCAATGGTTTCCTTAGGCTAAGCCATCCAGGGTGTACCAGAAGACGTGTCCACATCTCTCTTGCCACCCTCTACTGCCAACACAGGTCATTCTCAGAATGCTTCTGGAGTACACACATTGTTTGGAAAAAACTATTTGGCTCAGAAAGTGTAAGCTCTCGCTTTTAGTTCATTTTAAAGATAGTTTCTAAATATTTAGGGAAAGAAGGCCTGTTTCTCTCTAGTCTCATAAGTCTCTTCACACCATGGTTAAGTACTAAAGTGTCAATGAATCAAAATGTTCATCTCTATCCCTACCTATATTTTTTGTGACCATCTGCCTGACCATAATTCTGGGCATGCAATGTTAGGTATGTTGTCCAAGAACGTGCTTCTCTATTCATCTTCATCAAGGAGGCAGATAATTGAATTTCTGCCAAGATTTTTGGCAGGTGGCTTTTCTTCTTTATGATTTTGTCTCAATATTGCCAGGTTTTTTTTTTTTTTGTCTGTTTTCTTGTAATTGTATTTTCATGAGAATTCTAAGCAACATTGCAGTTGCTTTCCATCCTGGTGGGAAGTTATTCCAACTTTGCTTTTTGAAACTGGACCAGATACATAATTTGCAAAGGCCCAATGAAAAGTGAAAAATGCAGGGTCCCTTGTCCAAAAATTCTTGACAAAAGACTATGAAAACAGAGTGTCAAAACAAACAGGGCAACCTCTTAAGGTCAACCTCTTAAGTGCCTGCATGACTGAGCACATCACATACCCATGAAGCTGGCCCTGATGGAAACTTTCTCTAACTTCGGGTTTGATGACATTGCTGGCTCTTGTTGTTCCTTTTCTCTTTCCTAGGGCTTCTCTATTACTTGACTGACTTCTCCCATCTTCTTTCTTAAGCCCCCTAAATAAGAAGAAATCCAAGATTATGTCTTCAGTTCTCATTCTTTTTCTGCTATGTAATTCTCAGAAATCCCCACTATTTTAGTGATCTCAATCACTCCTTTCTGAAGATGGCTCTCAGTTTACTATTAATATTTCCCATTTTGATGGATCTTATCTTATTTGAGGTACAAATCTCTAATTGCAAGCAGACATTTACACTAATAGCTTATACACCTACAGTGGAATCTCTCATCTCATCTCTCAACTACTGACACTTCCATGTGAATTTTCTTTACTCTGACTCTTTGATTATTCCCTCTCCTTGGCTTCACAAATCTAAGTGACAGTTAACCTTTGATTTTTTAGAAATTTAGAGAGTTAGCTGATTTATTATTTCCAGACTTTTTTCACTTATTTTATTTTTCACATTGTTGGATGCTGTAAATACTTTTAATCTCTCTCTTTTTAAGAAAGGAGGAAGGTAAGACCATATAAATAAGATCTTGACAAAAATGAGTTGGAAAAATAGATCAAAACATCAAAAATACTGCTTTTCTTTAAGAGATATTTAACTTACATCTTCTTTGCTGCTGCTGCTGTCACTTCACCTGTGTCTGACTCTGTGCAACCCCATAGACGGCACCCCACCAGTCTCCTCTGTCCACAGGATTCTCTAGGCAAGAATACTGGAGTGGTTGCCATTTCCTTCTCCTACATCTTCTTTCAGTTCAGTTCAGTTCAGCAGCTCAGTCGTGTCCGACTCTTTGTGACCCCATGAACCGCAGCACGCCAGGCCTCCCTGTCCATCACCAACTCCCGGAGTCCACCATGTCCATCAAGTCGGTGATGCCATCCAGCCGTCTCATCCTCTCTCATCCCCTTCTCCTCCCACCTTCAATCATTCCCAGCATCAGAGTCTTTTCCAATGAGTCAACTCTTCGAATGAGGTGGCCAAAGGATTGGAGTTTTAGCTTCAGCATCAGTCCTTCCAATGAACACCCAGGACTGATCTCACTTTGGAGAAGGCACCCAACTCCAGTACTCTTGCCTGGAAAATCCATGGATGGAGGAGCCTGGTAGGCTGAAGTCCATGGGGTCGCTAAGAGTAGGGCACGACTGAGCGACTTCACTTTCCCTTTTCACTTTCATGCATTGGAGAAGGAAATGGCAACCCAATCCAGTGTTCTTGCCTGGGGAATCCCAGGGGCAGGGAAGTCTGGTGGGCTGCTGTCTATGGGGTGGCACAGAGGCGGACATAACTGAAGCGACTTAGCAGCAGTAGCAGCAGCAAATCTCCCTTAGGATGGACTGGTTGGATCTCCTTGCAGTCCAAGGGACTCTCAAGAGTCTTCTCCAGCACCACAGTTCAAAAGCATCAATTCTTCGGTGCTCAGCTTTCTTCACAGTCCAACTCAAATCCATACATGACCGCTGGAAAACCCATAGTCTTGACTAGATGGACCTTTGTTGGCAAAGTAATATCTCTGCTTAAATCTTGACAAATACACCTGATTTTCATTTTTGGCATTACATTCTAGGAAACAACCCTGTTAAAAGAAATCAACTGAAAATTATTTTCACATAATGCGTTTTTCGTATGTTGAAAAGAAAGGCATAATTTTTATAATATATAAATAGTGAACTGGAAAAGGCTCTTTCAGATATATCAAAAAATTTTTAATCATGCAAAATTACTGTGTCAACAAGATGTCATAAAACAAAGTTATAACAAATGGAAATTTCTCTGATTATTTGGGACAGGAATATCATTTCTCATCTCCTTATATATTTGATCCAATTTCACATTAATGTTGAAACAAGCTACATGGTACTATGCCTTTATTTGTGTTGTACTTTCTAGCTTCTTGTTTTGTTTACCTGATTTTATTTTTACTATGAGTAACCATAATAATTGGTATGTGTCACCTTGCCAAGGACAACTTCAAGACATTTTCTACATTTAGCCACTCATAACACTGGTGGTGAAGAGGAACTAAAAAGCCTCTTGATGAAAGTGAGAGAGGAGAGTGAAAAAGTTGGCTTAAAGCTCAACATTCAGAAAACGAAGATCATGGCATCTGGTCCCATCACTTCATGGGAAATAGATGGGGAAACAGTGGAAACAGTGTCAGATTTTATATTTCTGGGCTCCAAAATCACTCCAGATGGTGATTGCAGCCATGAAAGTAAAAGACGCTTACTCTTTGGAAGGGAAGTTATGACCAACCTAGATAGCATATTCAAAAGCAGAGACATTACTTTGCTGACTAAGGTCCACCTAGTCAAGGCTATGGTTTTTCCAGTTGTCATGTATGGATATGAGAGTGGGACTGTGAAGAAAGTTAAGAGCCGAAGAATTGATGCTTTTGAACTGTGGTGTTGGAGAAGACTCTCGAGAGTCCCTTGGACTGCAAGGAGATCCAACCAGTCCATCCTAAAGGAGATCAGTCCTGGGTGTTCTTTGGAAGGACTGATCTAAAGCTGAATACTATGGCCACCTCATGAGAAGAGCTGACTTACTGGAAAAGACCCTGATGCTGGGAGGGATTGAGGGCAGGAGGAGAAGGGGATGATAGAGGATGAGATGGCTGGATGGCATCTCCAACTCGATGGACATGAGTTTGGGTAAACTCTTGGAGTTGGTGATGGACAGGGAGGCCTGGTGTGCTGCGATTCATGGGGTTGCAAAGAGTCGGACATGACTGAGCAACTGAACTGAACCGAACACTGGTAGTTTGTCTTGCTAATTTGAGGAAAAGCAAGCATCAGCGTATGAAAATATTTTTGCAAGTTTTTTATTTTTATTTTTTACCTTTTTTTTTATATTGGAGTATAGCTGATTAACAATGTTTTAATAGTTTCAGGTGGATAGCCAAGAGCCTCAGCCATAGATATATATGTACCCATTCTCCCCTAAACTCCCCTGCCACCCAGACAGCCACATAACATTAAGCAGAGTTCCCTGTGTCATAAAGTAGGTCCTTCTTGGTTATTCAGTTTAAATATAGCAGTGTGTACACCCTTGTCAATCCCAAACTCCCTAACTATCCCTTCCCCTGCATTCTTCCCGCTGGTAACCGTAAGTTCGTTCTTAAGTCTGCGAGTCTGTTTCTGTTTTGTAATAACTGTTAAACTAATTTGAGCACTTTACAACAAAATGAATTGGCTGGGTTGGTATATTCTACAGCTAGTTACTTAAGGCAGTCTTTATGGTCTACACAACGACAATGGTTTGCTTTGTCTTCCTAAGTACTATTTTCCTGTTCTGCTGGGGATGTGTTTGAAAGTTCATTTCTAGCCCAAGACATTCATCTCAATTATTTGATTTGGCTCCCTGCAGATAACCCGTAATATGGAATATCATTCACTTACAAAATAGTTGCCACAGACATGTGCCAGTGCTCAAACTGGCAGCAAAGATGTGTAAAAAACTTTTCAAATTATGTTTTTGGACACACAGAGAATATCACTGTAGTATAAAGTTTAGTACACTGATTTGTCTCCATTCAATCTCTCTACTTATCTGTTCTCCAAAGTCAGCGGAATTGTCACAACCAAGTATGTTGAAACATGTACTAATGAATTAGTTTGGTTGGTAAAATTGGGAGACTAAAAGATACTTGTTTACTAATTTTTTCTTGAATTTCTAATTAGATATTATGACTCATTGGTCCTATATTTCTTACTATTTTGATGCTGATGTTCTAGAACCTTTATCTGGACAAGTAGAATCAAATGTAAGCTGTTCAAAACTCAGAAACTACTGCTTTTGTCTATTTTGGGAGATCACTAAAATTTTTTTGTTTTTTTTCTTATGAGAGAAGCAAGCTCTCTGAGTTTTATAGAAAAATAGTTGAGTTGCTTTTAAAGTCCATGCGTATCAAAGTATGCACATTAGACATGGGGCTCAGTCATACAAAAGTACTTACAGACCCCATCTGACCTGCCCCATCAGGTGTCCAGGTCTTCCCATGAGTAAGCCTTTCTGCCCTTGAGACTTTCTGATTGCTGGTGAGGGTACTGTTTTTCACTGGATGCGTCATTCATCAAAATTCTGTTCGGATACATTCTCCTCTATGCAATCCTTTTGAATATCAGTATCTTTTTATCTTCTACACATTTCAACTCTCAGACTTTTATACAGTAATCTATTTAAGATCATCTTGAGCTCAGGGAATGACAATGGTTTTGCAATATCTCTGGTTCTACCACTGAATAACACTAACATTAGTAACTATAGGGTTGCTTTTCGGTGTTAGGCTCCAGGAAACATCCCTGTTAAAGAACCACTTGATAATTCTTAAATAATTAGAGTTGGTTATGAAATACTCTTGTATTATGAAATACCTTTTATATAATAAAGTTTGATTATGAAATGCATTGGGAGAAAATTATTTAGACTACTTATGTTGCAGATTCATCATTTGTATGTTAAGGGGAACATGTGTATAGGATTTGGAATATTTTAGATTAAGAAACAGCAGAAAGCTTCTAGCATAATCAATGAATGTTCACTATTGTAAAGTCATCTACCACATAGTCTAGGTATTTGTTTCCATTTCTTGTGAAATTCATGAAGGTGATCTATGACTTACTCACCTATATACTCCCTGCAACTAGAACAACACCTGGCAACCAGGTGATGCTAAATAGTATTTATTAAAATAAAATATATAAGATATAAATTATAGACCATAAGTAACTTTTTCATTACTGATTATGGGCTGAGTCCCAAAAAGATGTTTTAAATTTAGTCTTGGTATTTAAGCTTATGTGAAAAAGGATGAAGCTGAGTACATAGTGAAAAAAATCATAGAGTTAAATGCCAATGAGTTTAAAGGACATTTAGCTCTTTAAAAACGTTAGTTTGCTTTCATGTTCGCCTACTAACTTCAGTGACTATAGCTAAAGAAACTCATCATTCATGGGACTCAATGAACAATTCATTGATGGAAAGGATTCAGCCTAAGGTCATAAAATGCTGTGCTTCTTGCGGTTATGTAAGCAACTTCATTCCCTTTCATGTGATGAAAATATTTGGCATTTTTAAAATTATTTTTGCTGTTTTTCAAAATGAATAAAAATCTTGTCAAAAATATTATTGATTTTCCAGTTGCTATATTGTTCTCTCAGATGTAACAAAAAATATTTTGTCTGAAATAAAAGCAATATTCAGAATTGTGTACATAACTCTTAGTTATGCACATGTGACCTCTTATGAAATACCCTCCCAACCTTTTCTAAGAATAAATGTTCTATGATTATTGAAGTAGTAGCCTCAAAATGTATGTAAATACACACACACACATACACTCACATAATCACACACCCTAAAGTATACATGAAAATATATGCATTTACCTGTTTCCAAGTACATCCAGAAATAAGAATCAGAAACTTGTGCCAACAGACTGACTTGCTGAACAGAAATATGCCAGGTGGATGATGCATTTCTAAGTCAAACACCTGCCTCAGATAATTACCAACCACAAGTTACAGTTTGGGCAGGTGTCATATACACTGAAAGATAAGAAAGAGAGAGGGTTAATAAAAATAAACCTGGGACTGACTGGAGATGAAATGGCTAGATAAGTGATAAAAAGGAAGCATTCAATTTTTAGTAACCCTTGTAAGATGTAAAGGCATATGAAAACATGTACTACCAGATTTTAAAATTTATAAGATTTCTGAATTAAGACAGTGTGGTATTGATCTCAGAAGAGGCAAACCAAGGAATGAAAATATTTGTATATATAAACACATTTTTCTACACATGCTTGGAAATTTGTTATAAAATAAAGATAACATTACAAATGAAATAAAAAAGATTGAGTAATAAAAGATGCTTAGAAAACTGATTATAAATATGAGATAGTATAAAATTATATTTTAATTCATGGTGTGTGTGTTGTGTTTAAATGTCCAAACCAATGCAAAGCAGTCTAGAGATTTAATGTGATCCTTATCAATTTACCATGACATTTTTCACAGAACTAGAACAAATAATCCTAAAATTTATATGGAACCACAAAAGACTGAGAATTAACAAAGCAATCCTAAAGAACAAAGCTAGAGGCATAATCCTCTCAGACTTCAGACAATACTACAAAGCTACAGTAATCAAAAGAGTATGTTGCTGGCACAAAAACTGACGTATGGATCAATAGAATGGAGAGCCCTGAAATAAACCCACATACCTATGATCAATTAAGCTTTGACAAAGGAGGCAAACATATATAATGGAGAAAAGTCTCTTCAGCAAGTGGTTTTAGGAAAGCTGGACAGCTGCATGTAAATCAATGAAGTTAGAACAAAAATAACTCAAGACATACAAATACCATTAAGCAAGATGTACTTAGATATTTATCTATGAAAATGTATGTTGCATTTAGAAATGTTGCATGTAGAAATTTTATCTCCTAGGATGTATTTGTTGTTGTTCAGTTGTTCAGTCATATCCAGCTCTTTGTAAACCCATGGGCTGCAGCATGCCAGGCTTCCCTGTTCTTCACCATCACCTGAAGCTTGCTCAAACTCATGTCTATTGAGTCAGTGATGCCATGCAACCATCTTATTCTCTGTCATCCCCTACTCCCGCTCCTAGCATCAGGGTCTTTTCTAATAAGTTGGCTCTTCAAATCAGGTGGCCAAAGTATTGAAGCTTCAGCTTCAGCATCAATCCTTCCAATGAATATTCAGGGTTGACTTCCTTTAGGACTGTTGACTGGTTTGATCTCCTTGATGTTCAAGGGACTCTCAAGGTTCTTCTCCAACACCAAGTTCAAAAGCATCAATTCTTTGGCACTCAGCCTTCTTTATGGTCCAACTCTCACATTCATACATGACTACTGCAAAAACCATAGCTTTGACTATATGGACGTTTGTTGGCAAAGTAATGTCTCTGCTTTTTAATAAGCTGTCTAGGTTGGTCATAGCTTTTCTTCCAAGGAGTAAGCATCTTTTAATTTCATGACTGCAGTCACCATTTGCAGTGATTTTGGAGTCAAGAAAATAAAGTCTGCCACTGTTTCCATTGTTTCCCATCTATTTGCCATGAAGTGGTGGGGTGAATTGCCATGATCTTAGTTTTTTGGAAGTTGAGTTTTATGCCAGCTTTTTCACTCTCCTCTTTCATCATCATCAAGAGGCTATTTAGTTCCTCTTTGCTTTCTGCCATAAGGGTGGTGTCCTCTGCATATCTGAGGTTATTGATATTTCTTCTGGCAGTCTCGATTCCAGCTTGTGCTTCATCCAGCCTGGCATTTTGCATGATGTACTCTGATTATAAGTTAAATAAGCAAGGTGACAATATACAGCCTTGATATACTCCTTTACCAATGTGGGACCAGTCTGTTGTTCCATGTCTGTTTTTAATTGCTGCTTCTTGACCTGCATACAAGTTTCTCAGGAAGCAGGTGAGATAGTCTGGTATTCCCATCTGTTTAAGAATTTTCCACAGTTTGTTGTGATGTATATAGAAATCAATTACCTAAAGTGTATAATATTTAGTTATTTTATGTAAGGTAAGGAAATTTGTTTGGTATTTTACAGTAGATTTCTTACAGTAGGAATTTATAAAAATAAATAATGATGCAAAATAAACATGTCATTTGACTTCAATACATCTCAAAACATTAAATTTCTTAAAGATTCAATTTTTGACAGTTAACTCTAAATTTGTTAGGCATGATCTTTTTGTGAAACAAAAAGAAAAATATATAGGCATTTTTCTCTTCTCTCGTTTTGTCATCCATTTCCATGATGTCTGTATCTTCAGTTCCACTCCTGACTACTGTTTGGCTCATGGACTCCACAAACAGCCTAAAGCAAACCTTATGCGAAAGCCCTGTCAGCATTTAATATGTGATCATCCTGTCACTGTAATATTGGCCAGAGCTGTACCTCCAAAATCACATAACTGGATTTATGCTTGAAAATGGAATCATCAAGGGGCAAGGAAACACTGTTGTGCAGAGAGGTTTAAAATGTTAGTTGACAATATTGAATCCCAATTTGTTGAACTCTTTCTGGGGGAAATAACTCAGACTGCTTCTTTTTTTTTTTTTTTTTTTGCAGTCAAAGTCTTCCTTTTGAGTTTCATAATTAGGCAACTGAAAGAGTAAAAAGAGATTTCTAAGATATTATGAATGTAATAATTTCAGGAGGCAGCTATTACCCTTGTGGTTGGTGAAATACTCAAGACACTTGGAGGAGGAGTCCCATGGAACTGAAACTACGGCCTCTGAAGAGCAGTCCCTGTTCAGCCGGAGCTGGTTTCTCGGAGAGGCAGCATAATAAAGCAGATTCTACAAGTGTTGGGAAAACTACAACAGCTGCTGTCAAAGGACAAAACCGTCAATGCTGGAGTGAAAAAGTCTTCCTGCCTTGCAACCTCTTTCTGGCTCCCTCTACTGGCAGAGCTTAAGATGAATTCGCTGGCCAAGCTGAAACATGTTTAGTGGAGTCATAGTCTTAAGTAAGGAAAGTTGGGGTGGGAAGCCCACTACATACTAAACCTAATATCTATCATACTGTCTGTATCAACGTAACAAAGAAGGAGGCTGTCATTCTACAATGGTCTGAAAGCCAATAGGTGGATTACCCAGAATTCTCCTGAATTCTTCAAATCCTTTGCACGTCATCAGTTCAGTTCAGTCGCTCAGTCGTGTCCGACTCTTTGTGACCCCATGAATCGCAGCACGCCAGGCCTCTCTGTCCATCACCATCTCCCAGAGTTCACTCAAACTCACGTCCATCGAGTCAGTGATGCCATCCAGCCATCTCTTCCTCTGTCGTCCCCTTTTCCTCCTGCCCCCAATCCCTCCCAGCATCAGAGTCTTTTCCAATGAGTCAGCTCTTCGCATGAGGTGGCCAGAGTTTCAGCTTTAGCATCATTCCTTCCAAAGAATACCCAGGACTGATCTCCTTTAGGATGGACTGGTTGGATCTCCTTGTAGTCCAAGGGATTCTCAAGAGTCTTCTCCAACACCATGGTTCAAAAGCATCAATTCTTCGGAACTCAGCTTTCTTCACAGTCCAACTCTCACATCCATACATGACCACTGGAAAACCCATAGCCTTGACTAGACGGACCTTTGTTGGCTGTTTCCCCATCTATTTCCCATGAAGTGATGCACATCATAAGAAACCCAATTCTTTATTCACTAAATCCCAGTATTTTTTTCAAATATGTAGTCATTTTTTGGGTGCGCCAGGTCTTAGTTGCAGTACATGGGCTTCACTAATTGTGGCGCATGGACTTAGCTGTCCCATAGCATGTGGGATCTTAGTTCTCCAGCCAGGGGTTGAACCAGTGTGCCCTGCATTGGAAGGCAGATTCTCAACCACTGAACTACCAAGGACGTCCCTATATCCAATATTTTTAAATTCACTTTTTAAAATGAAATTTATTTACAACCATTTTACAAAAGACATTATTCTGGGCTCAAGATGAAATAAACTTATTTCCTTTTTTCAGAGAATTTAAAATGTGAAAGGCAAGATAAAAATACATATGTATAAATCGATAGGAGAACGAAAAGCTATACAGTCTAACTACACAGCCTAAGATCACAAGGCCTTCAACTAGGTATATCAGTTCTTTCGACTAATTAATAGAAAAGTTCAAAAACCTCAGGGGTCACTTGTAAAAGACTTTGTTGAAGAGACCACATGGTCACAATGAGTGGGTAAGAGTCTAAAATTAGCTGTTGGCATTAGAAAAGCTTTACAGAGAGAATGGTAGGTTAAATTTGGACTGGCAGGAAAGCAAAATTTACATTTTAAAATGGCAAAAATCACTGGATGCACATTGACTATGATGTTGATGTAATAGAATATTGAAAGAGAAGTCTGGAAAGGAAATTAAGAGTCAGACTGTAGAGCTTTTTAATGCTACGCTAGGAAGTTTGTTATTTATTTAGTAGATAAGCTTCTGGAAATTTTTGAGCAAATAGGTAAAAAGCTTCACAAGATTAAGCTAATGGCTGTGTACAGGTTGAGTCAAAGGAGGAAGAGCACACTGGCAAATATTGTAGGAAGATCAGTAATGAAGCCGAACCATCAGAAAGGAGGGAATAAGGGATCTGAACAAAATATGAGTTTTCTTTCCACCTATTTTTTTCTACAGTGAGCTTCCATTTCTGCATAAGCTAGATGAGATGCTAAAAATGTTTTCTATGTAGGTGGTTAGCCTCTGCTTCCATGTTCAGAATACAGCTGTCCCTTTCCATGGTATTTTTTAAGAATTATAAAAATAGGCCAAAATCAGATACAGTTTGAGTAGAAAGAAAAAGAAACATAGGAGTACCTTCTTATATTGTCTCATTTCCTAATTACAGTATCTTGTATGGATTAAATATTTATAGTATTAATTCTGAGAATAGTAGACTGAAGAACTTTATTTTGGTCAAGCATATAAGGATGATAGCCATATGTTCATATTGATCATCTTTTATAAAGGTCTAGAACTGGACTGAAAAAGACTACAACACAAATAAGTATGGAAATATGTCTGAAATAATTTAGTATTAGAATATTTGCCTATAGAAATTAAATTGGCCTCAACTAGTTTCTGTGACCAACATTGCCCATAAAAACAAACAGAAATATATTTAAGGAAACGTTTTCTTCATTGGTATCACAGTTTCTAAGACCTTATCTTTTCTTTATGAATTAGTTCATTAGCCATGAAAGTATTTTGCTATGTATTTTCTTTCCTCTACTGTTGTTTATACATGTTTTCTCACTATCCCTTTGCTTATATTCTGTTCTGCACGTAAATTACCCCATCTAAGCTAAACTCTATATTTCTGTTTCAACATTTTCTTTTCCTCCTGCAAGCTGTATGATATTGAGCAAGTATATAAAGCTTTCTGTGCCTCTAATCTTTTCATCTGTAAAATGAGATTTAAAATATTGCCTCCCACTGTGACCAATTAAAGATGCACATTATACTATACAGCATCTTTATAGCAACCAATAAAAAATTAAATGAGGATGACATTAGTGATACAATACTGAAATAAATAGAATACTAAAAATTTAATTAATTAACCTAATGAAGGCAGGAAAAAAACAAAGAGGAAGAAACAAATAGAAATCAAATAGAAATAAGATTGATTTCTACTTAACCATATCATTAATCACATTGAATATAAACCATGTAAAAACATGCCAATGGAAAGGCAGAGAGTTTCGGAAAAATCTCTATGAGAAATTTATTTTAGATATAAACATACAAATAGGTTAGAGTAATGGGAAAACATTCAACCTTTACACTCTGAAAGTAACAATTCCAAAGTAGTTGTATTTTAGACTAAATACAAACGAAAATTCCACAAATCAAAATTATTAAATTAGCTAAAGCAGTGCTGAGGGGGAAATTTCAAGCTTTCAATTCTTGTATTGAAACAATAGAAAGACCTAGCATCCGTGATCTAGGCTGCCATCTTAAGAAGCTAAGACAAGAAGATAAAATTAAACCATATAAAGTATAAGAAAGGAAATAATAAAAAGAAAATCAGTGAAATAGAAAAATACTCTGTACCCTAACTAAGCTATGTAAACTAACCAAAATGAAAGATAAGACACACATTGTCAATGTTAGATAATAAAAGAAGATCCATTACTTTGTCCCCAAAAGATGCTGAGCAGAAGAGACAACACAAAACCTGGGTATTGTATAATTCCATTTATATGAATTCTAGAATAGGAAAATCTAATCTAGTGTATATAGGAACCATGCCACGGAGCTGATTTCGTGAATATATATTTTGTTTTATCGTATTTTAGATAGTTATCATGTTTCAATGCTTTCTCCCTTCTGGGATGTTCAGACATAACTGGGAAGTGGGACAAAAACATTTATTTCTTGGAAAGGGGAGCAGTGTCCCAAATTAGTTCTTTTCATCACTATGCGGGACTCACCTTTTCTTTCTCTTGATCTTGACAGCTGGGAGTCTTTCATCTGCTGTTTTTAGTCTATATCACACCAGAGAGGGTTTGATTGTATTGACTTGATTAGGTCAGTTGCTTGAGCACAAAACTTAAATGGCAACTCACTCCAGTACTCTTGCCTAGAAAATTCCATGGACAGAGGAGCCTGGTGGGCTATAGTCCATGGGGTCATAAAGAGTAGGACATGACTGAGCAACCTCACAACTTCATGATTGGCAAAAACTAAAGCTATTAAAGAAAAATAAAATAACACCAGCAATATTAATATACTTAATTAACTAAGACTTCTAATGTACCACAAAAATGCTGCAGTACATTTTTCCTAGCATTTGGGAACAGAGATTGAGTCAACTCTTCTTAGACCAGCCATAGAATTAATGATTTTCTGATGCTGGTCATGAATTTCCCCAAGCATAGAATATGCTTTAACAGACTACAATATCATAGTATATTTCTTACATCTCTTATAAATATGTATTCAGTGTTGTTGTGGTGGATTTATGGCAAAAATAATGACTGATTTCTCATATTTTTAAGGGGAAAGTCATACATGAATGAAATCTGCCTAACTCCAGTAGAGAGTGACTCTGGGAGTTCTTTAGCTAAATTTCAACTCTTAGCACAATCATCAGTTTTGCAAAACAATCACAACATAGCAACAGCTCTAGTGTATGACAATTAAAGATGGACTATCTCTAGAAGAGCTAATACATCTCATAAAATTTAAGCCTAAAGCAGAGCTATTGGTAGTGACTGGATTTTCCATAAGGGTACCTTTGCCAAACAGCAGATCACATGTACACAATGTCAAAATCACTCCATAGACAATGAACTTGAAACATCACTTATTTCCAAACATACTATTCCTACCCACCTACTGCTCTCTCTCCTTTCCCATCCAACAGTACAGAAATTAAATATCCTCTTCAGTTAACTTCAGGTCCATGCCAGTCTGCTCTCTAGAGTATTCACCTGAAAAGAAGCATGATAGACAATCACCAGCAAAGCAGACTCAAAATAGTTCAGTTAGTAAAGAATCTGCCTGCATGCAGAAGACCCTGGATGATTCCCGGGTCAAGAAGATCCTCTGGAGAAGGGAAAGGCTACCCACTCCAGGATCTGGCCTGAAGAATTCCATGGAGTCTCAAAGAGTGGGACACGACTAACTGACTCACTTCACTCAGCAAAAAACCAAACCAAATACCGATATTCACTGTCAAAAATCCGGCTATTTTAAAGATAAATGTGGATTTCAGCTCAGTTCAGTTCAGTCGCTCAGTCATGTCCAACTCTGTACAACCCCTTAGATTGCAGCAAGCCAGGCCTCCCTGTCCATCACCAACTCCCAGAGTTTACTCAGACTCATGTCCATTGAGTTGGTGATGCCATCCAACCATCTCATCCTCTGTCGTCCCCTTCTCCCACCTTCAGTCTTTCCCAGCATTAGGGTCTTTTCAAATGAGGCAGCTCTTCACATCAGGTGGCCAAAGTATTGAAGTTTCAGCTTCAGCATCAGTCCTTCCAATGAATATTCAGGACCGATTTCCTTTAGGATGTACTGGTTGGATCTCCTTGCTGTCCAAGGGACTCTCAAGAGTCTTCTCCAACATCACATTTCAAAAGCATCAATTCTCCGGTGCTCAGCTTTCTTTATAGTCCAACTCTCACACTCATACATGACTACGGCAAAAACCATAGCTTTGACTAAATGGACCTTTGCTGGCAAGTAATGTCTCTGTTTTTTAATATGCTGTCTAGGTTGGTCATAACTTTTCATCCAAGGAGCAAGTATCTTTTAATTTCATGGCTGCAGTCACCATCTGCAGTGATTTTGGAGCCCCCCCCCAAATAAAGTCTGTCACTGTTTCCACTGTTTCCCCATCTA
Source organism: Oryx dammah (assembly GCF_014754425.2). NCBI lineage: Eukaryota > Metazoa > Chordata > Mammalia > Artiodactyla > Bovidae > Oryx > Oryx dammah. Next base: position 65,157,697 of record NW_024070187.1, read on the forward strand.
TTTGCCATGAAGTGATGGGAACAGATTCCATGATCTTAGTTTTCTGAATGTTGAGTTTTAAGCCAACTTTTTCACTCTCCTCTTTCATTTTCATCAAGAGACTCTTTTAGTTCTTTTTTACTTTCTTTTCTTTTTTTTTTTTTGAAAAGACAATCTCTTTATTTTTATTTATTTATTTATTTATATTATTTTACTTTACAATTCTGTATTGGTTTTCTGCCATAAGGGTGGTGTCACCTGCATATCTGTGGTTACTGATATTTCTCCCAGCAATCTTGATTCCAGCTTGTGCTTCATCCAGTCCAGTATTTTTTATGGTGTACTCTTCTTGTAAGTTAAATAAGCAGGGTGACAATATACAGCCTTGACGTACTCTTTTCCTAATTTGGAACCAGTCTCTTGTTCTATGTCCAGTTCTAGCTGTTGCTTCCTGACCTGCATACAGATTTCTCAGGAGGCATGTCAGGTGGTCTGGTATTCCCATCTCTTTAAGAAGTTTCCACAGTTTGTTGTGATCCACACAAAGGCTTTGGCATAGTCAATAAAGCAAAAATAGATGTTTTTCTGGAACTCTCTTGCTTTTTCAATGATCCAATTGATGTTGGCAATTTGATCTCTGGTTCCTCTGCCTTTTCTAAATCCAGCTTGAACATCTGGAAGTTCATGGTTCACATACTGTTGAAGCCTGGCTTGGAGAATTTTGAGCATTACTTTACTACTGTGTGAGATGAGTGCAATTGTGCGGTAGTTTGAGCATTCTTTGGCGTTGCCTTTCTTAGGGATTGGAATGAAAACTGACCTTTTCGAGTCCTGTGGCCACTGCGGAGTTTTCCAAATTTGCTGGCACATTGAGTGCAGCACTTTCACAGCATCATCTTTCAGGATTTGAAATAGCTCCACTGGAATTCCATCACCTCCACTAGCTTTGTTCGTAGTGATGCTTTCTAAGGCCCACTTGACTTCACATTCCAGGATATCTGGCTCTAGGTGAGTGATCACACCATCATGATTATCTGGGTCATGAAGATCTTTTTTGTACAGTTCTTCTGTGTATTCTTGCCACCTCTTCTTAATATCTTCTGCTTCTGTTAGGTCCCTACCGTTTCTGTCCTTTATTGTGCCTATCTTTGCATGAAAATTTACCTTGGTATCTCTAATATTCTTGAAGAGATCTCTAGTCACTTCACTCACCAAAAAAACATAAACCAAATACCAATATTCACTGTCAAAACTCTGGCTATTTCAAAGATAAATGTGGATTTAGTCTTGTCAAATAAGTTTTATTGTATTGCATTCATTTAACAAATAAATAGTTTTTTCATGTCATGAGAGGCTATAAGTTTGTAATATAAAATGATGATAAAATAGAGTTCCTGCCTTCAAGCCACTTACAGCTGAATGAGAGAAACTAGAGTTAAATGAGCAATTATATGTAAGCCCCATGACCTATCTGGTGCAACGGGAATCACTGTGAATGTATTCAGTAGCTACCTTGGATTCTGAGAGTCAATTTAAGGCTTCCTGGAGAAAGATGTCAACTAAAAAATATAATCATGACATGAAAGTAGAGTTATTTTATTTGGTGGGAATGTTTAGGACTCTGAGCCCAAGAGACAGCACCTCAGTAGCCCTGAGAAAACTGCTCCAAGGAGGCAGTGGGGAAGATAAGCTATATACAAGTTTGCAACAAAGGGAGCAGGTGTTCTGAACATCAAATATCAGGCATCAAGTTAAGGAATTTGCATTCTATGTATGGGAAGATGCAAGCCTCTCGGCTCACTGAATTCATTCTTTCATATACACCTCAGCTAACTGGGACCAATCCTGTTTCCTTGTTCATCTTGCTTCTTGCATTTCCCGGACTCCTCAGTAATCAGCATGGGGGGCGGGGGGGCGGGGGGCGGCAGCATCCGCTGGATCTTAGTTTTGGGAGCTCTCATTCGTATTTGGAGGCCAGAAATTGCTGATGGCCATAACATTTCTTGTTGATTAATATGGCAGGAGATATTTTCATTTCACAAAGATATACTTAACAAAGGCCAAGAGGTTTCCCAAGTGGCTGTAGTGGTAAAGAACCCACCTGGCTATGTAGGAGACATAAGAGACTCAGGTTTGATCCCTGGGTCAGGAAGATCCCCTAGAGGAGGATCCATGGCAACCCACTCCAGAATTCTTGCCTGGAGAATCCCATGGACAGAGGGACCTGACTGGCTGCAGTCCATGGAGTCGCAAAGAGTTGTACATGACTGAAGTGAATTAGCACACACCCAGCACACAAATAGTGGTTCAAAGAAAAATTTTTTTCTGAAAAAGAATACACGAAGTGTTATTCAAAGACTCACTCTAAGCCAAAAAGAGATAATCAACCTTCCACGAATGGAAAAACATAAAAGAAAAAAAAATAATTATAGCAGGAAAATAAATGTAGAAATAGGTGAACAGATAGATATAAACAGTCTAGCTTTACTTTACAAGTGTATAAATCATTGTCTCATTTTTAAGCATCTGATTTTTGGAAAGTATATTGAAAAGCCTGCTATAATTTTCACATCTCTTGCCTGGATGATTGTTTCCTATATAATCTCTTAACTGATCTCTTATACCTCTTGTTCCCCCACAGTCTCCCCCTCCACACCAAGGTGTGGGTTTTCTTTCTAAAATCTAAATTTGATCATATCACTCCATTGATGAAAAGAATCCATTCCCTCAGGATAAAGACCACAAATCTTAACGAGGCCTGTGTGGACTGGTCCCTGCTCCTCTCTGCAGCCTCGAGTCACTGCATGTTCTTTTCCCTATGATGCCTGGTTTTATCTACTATGGCTTTTCCTTCAGTTTCTGCGAAATGCATTGCTCCCTACTGCAACATGGCTTTTGCACAACTTGTCTTTTCAGCCAGAAGCCTCCTTCTGCCTTACTTTTATTTACTCTGCTGCTGCTGTCGTTTCAGTCGTGTCTGACTCTGGCGACCCCACAGACGGCAGCCCACCAGGCTCCCCCGTCCCTGGGATTCCCCAGGCAAGAACACTGGAGTGGGTTGCCATTTCCTTCTCCAATGCAGGAAAGTGAAAAGTGAAAGTGAAGTTGCTCAGTCGTGTCCGACTCTTAGCGACCCCATGGACTGCAGCCTACCAGGCTCGTCCGTCCATGGGATTTTCCAGGCAAGATTACTGGAGTGGGGTGCCATTGCCTTCTACTCTGGTTCCTGTCAAATATGCCTTCTTTGTGAAGTCTTCCTAACACCCACATCCCAAACCAGGAATGATCAAATCCTCCTATTACATGCTTTTCTAGAGGCATACAGCTTCTCTTTCATGACACCAAGTACCATTTCATTAATCTATTTAGCTGTGTAATTATTAATTAGTGCTCCTCTCCTGCAGTAGGTCATGAGTATAATGAGGGCAGGGACTCCATATGCTCTAAGGGCCAAAAGGACAGGGATTCTTTTATGTCTTACTCATTACTGTATCCCCAGCACTCAGCACTGTGCTTAATTGTTGTTCAGTCGATAGGTCTTGTCCAATTCTTTGCAACCCCATGGACTGCAGCATCCCAGGCTTCCCTGTCTTTTGCTATCTCCTAGAGTTTGCTGAAACTCATGTCCATTGAATTGGTGATGCTTTTTCTATGAACCAACAAGTGTTGGCAATTTGATCTCTGGTTCCTCTACTTGGTGCTCATGTTCACTCACCAAGTCGTGTCCGACTCTTTGTGACCCCATGGACTGTAGCCCATCAGTCTTCCCTGTCCATGGGATTTCCCAGGCAAGAATGCTGGAGTGGGTTGCCATTTCCTTCTCCAGGGGATCTTCCTCATCCAGGGATTGAACTTGTGTTTTCTGTACTGGCAGGTGATTCTTTACCAGTGAGTCACCTGGGAAGCCTCCTCTACTTGGTACTGTCAATGAAGAAAAAAAAAAAGTGTTGCCTGGTCTTTTCAGTAAAGACAAGATGTTACAGCTATCAGGCCTTCACATTACAGATGCCCTGAAGGTGAGCCCTGAGGGAAGTCAGGATAGAAACAGGATGCCCACCATCTAGCAGTCAAGTAGGGCGACCACCACCACCACCCCCCTCCCCACTCTCCAGTGTGCACCCTGAAGAGACTCATTATGAGAAAGCTCAGGATACTGGCCCCAGATGGCTGAGATACATATCAAAGGAATGATTTCAATGATCCCAGACTCTTGCATCTTCCCATATAAATAAAAGTGCTAAATTCTTTAACATGAGATGTCTGGTTTTCTTTAATTAACAGTAATCTTTGATGTTGACTACCTGGTATTTGTTGCAAACACTCATCCTGGCTACTTCCTCCCCTCCTCAGGGTAGTCTATCAGAGCTATCAAAGAGGTGGTATCCTGGACTTAAGTCCTCAGTTTTGTTGGGTGAATAAAACATGGTCATATTTTTTTTTCTGTCGATAGTATGTAGTTGGGGCTCAATAAGTATTTCTTGACTGAAGGAATTAGTGTCATATTCAAGAAAGCTAGGTTTAAGTCAAGTTTTTAATGTCCTTTAGGATAAATTACAGGAAACAAGGTTGACCCATGGCAGACTGACAAGTGGCCTAAAAGCAGAGCTGAAGTCCTATCTATGTTCCTGCAAAACCAGCTCCACTTCCCTGGTTAATGTCTCTGTGTGCTCACATTCATGCAAAAACCCTGCTGTCCTTGGCCCTGGAAGAAAACTGAGAGGACTGTTTTCTGATTGTTTGAGTCCAGTGTTCCTTCTGGAGAGTCTTGCTATTTTTGAGTGCAAGTCAGTTTTATGTAATGTATCCATTACTTGCAATTTCATCATTACCTGTCTCTGAAATGCTAGGGAGGGAGTAAGCAAATTTACCGGAGTTTGGATGTAGAACATATTTATTATTTTCAAATAGGTCATGTGGTGTTATGATTCAATGAAAGAATCAATACCTGGGGTTTGATGGCCTAGTTTATATTTCCATTATGCCACTAAATCTCCAGAAGCCTGTGCAAATTACTGAACTTTCAGATAAGGTTAACTATCAAGAGGGATTTCAGGTCACTGCCTGTCTTTGAGTTGAAAAGTGCAATACCTGAAAACCATTACTGAGTTCTCTGACAGAGCAAAACAATCTTATAGCTCACAGAATCAGAATTCCATATTTAGATATAATGGTTTCCTTTTTTCTTTTTTAAAGTTTATAATTTGATTTGACAAACAGCCTCTGGACTATTGCCTCAGAAATAGAAGTTTAATGAGTTTTCATATATTTGGAAGTTAGGTTTATTTTATTTGCTTTGATTTATTAAATCATATATTTATTGAACCTTTAATTATGGTGGTATTGAATAAGGGTAAAAATCAGTTTAGAAAACATGGCATTGAGTTGATTTCATCATTCAGTTTTAATTCTGCTTTTTAAAAAATTTTGTTTTATTTCCTTTTTTGACAATATGAATCACTGTTTCTACATTATATGCTAACTTTCTCTCTTGATATTTTTCCATTGATGTGAGACATAGCTTAATGACACAGATCCTCATCTTAGTGGTACTGTTAAATCCTACAATACCCTTAGGCTGACTTAGAATTTCATGTAAGTGTTGCCTCTTTTTGGTTTGTTTTGAAATTGCTTTTAAAAAAACGATGAGACCATTTTAAGAGAGGTTTTAGGTTTTTAATTTAGTTTAAGATGGTAACTGAGCCCACTCTGTTTCTAAAGGATTCATTAAAAATTTTTATAAACTAAAATTTCATGGCAATGAACAAAGAATGGAGTCATTAATGAAGTAAAAACTCAACAAAGTTCTGGAATGAAGGGAAGTACATGAATAAGAATAGCTGATGAAACTAGATGGAAATAGCCACCACCTAGAATATTTTCTGAGGACCCCACCACTGAGTAGGTAATCAGCATGCCTGCAGAACTGTAGAGAGATTCCAAGGCAAGAAGGAGAAGTGTCTATAACTCCTTCAGGGAAAAATCCCATCTTGCTTTGCATTCTTGATCCAATTGCTTACCACATACTTCCTTTTAATATCTTTGTGTCTACCTCATTTCTCTCAAGTCCCTATCCAATACCATTCTATCAGAGATATTCCTTAACCACTTTATCTAAACAATAACTATCTCTAGCCTTTCCCTCAAACCTGTCACTCTATATCCCTTCTACTCTGTTTTAATTTTCTTCACAATACCTAGTATGTTCTAATTTGCTCAATGCTTCTTTTACAAAAAAAGTAACTTTGATAAGAGCAATTTGTCTGTTTAGTTAACTAATTTATAGACCATCAGTACCATTCTGGGGATTGATTAAGTGAATGAATGATTGAACTGTGGCTATAAATTTTTGTTGTGATCCTCACCCCAACTTCATACTTTTCCACTACAATATTTAGAGTATTTAGTAGCCAGATATTTACTCCTAATTTGGTTGTGTGAAGAAAGGGAATTCTCTAAAAAATGAATAAACTATCAAAAGCAAACTGGCCACTGGTGTTGATGTTTGTGCTTTGTGCTTTGTGTATATGAGAGTTTCCCAAAACAATGGCCAACTCCTCATCAATTTACCAAAGTCCACCACTGTCCTGTCATCTTGCTTACTTCATTCTTAAGCAAAACAGTCAAAACTTGCTGTATAATTGAAGAAAGAATATGGGATAATAATGGTCAAGCAAAACAAACAAACATCTTACTCTAAAAGAAACAAAGAAAATAAATTTAAAATTTTTAACAAAAATCTAACTCATATCCTTAGAGAGGTTTGAGAAGATATGACATCCTCAGAATTAGGACAAAATTCTGTGGAACAGAGAACAAAAGGAACAAAAACAATAAAAAGCCCTTAGCAATTAAAAATAAACCAGCTATAATTTAAAAAGAAAGCCAAAACAAGGAAAAACATAACATCAAGGGAATCCCCCAAAATATAGTTAAGAAAGAGAGGATAAAAGGTAAAGAAGATCAGCCCAAAAGATTCAAGTTTCAACTATTAAAGATTCCAGAAAAGAAAATGAAAGAAATGAGATTCTTAATTTTAAAAATTAGCATTCTAGAAATGAAGAAAAGCATACACTTTTAAATTAAAAAATACTAATATATATAAAGAAGAAAAAATACAAAAGTATCATATGTTAAAGTAGCATGTGGAACATCACTGTGAAACTGCAAAACAGTAAGAATAAAGAAAAATTCTTCAAAGCCTCCACTGAAGTGAAAAATAAAACAATTGCAACAATTAAAAAAAAAGTGGTCACCACTAGAGAATGGGAATCGTAAGAAATCATAAAATTCTCTTCAACAGCACAAGATTCTGGCATACATAGATAATAGACTGTACAGAAAATACAATGCTAAAATACAATTTGGCACAATTTTGAGTTAGTGGTGCTGTGCTGGAAAGGTGAATCCATTGAGCATTCCTTTGAAGGAGATTTGATATTTAAACATGAGATAAGGAAACATAACCATAGTACACTACTTGCCTCTGCTTTTTCTTATACTCATGAAAGAAAAGATACTGTTTTTAATTTTTAGATTCAATACATAGACAAAGTAAAAAAATTTAATGATGTCTATCGAATGTAATGCAAATAGAATCAAATCAGCCCTGTGTAGGGAGAGCAAAACTACAACTGACAAAGATTGGAAGGTAGATAGAGGCGACATGGAGATAAACACAGTAAATACATATCCTTATTTTACAAAGACGAGTCAAGAGACACTGTGCAGAAAGTACATAACAGAAATATAAGAAAACATTTCAATTTCAAAGATAACTAATAGAAGAAAACAATTTCAAAATTACATTGTGAGAAAGGGGACATGAATGTGAGCTAAATCTTAATTTACAATAGCAAGAAGTCTGTAGAGGGCATCTAAATTGATAAATTAAGAGAGGAAAAAGATAAGCATATTATTTATAAATTAGGAAGCATCAACAAAACTAAAAATTGAAATGGTTAAAAATTTGGGAGGAAACAGGACAGGGAAAATGCTTCCACATTCAAAACTTACATGGATACATTTTAAATGTATTTAAATTCTGTTGACAAATTCTAATTTAAGTAAAATACAAACAAATAAAGCATGCAAAGGGCTTTCACCAAGTGCTAGACTACTAAAAAAAGCCAAAATCCTTTTAGAAATAAAGAGAAAAATTATGATACATAAAAGGAAATACATTTGTGTAGTTTTTTATTTTTATATAATTTCAAACTTACAGAAACATTTTGAGAATAATACCAAGAATTCCTATTTTGTTTACATTTTGCCTGTCTCCTCTGTTATTTGTTCTTTACACGTACATGCTCACACACTTTTTTCTGAACCATTTGTGAATAAATTTCAGACACTGTGTTCTTTTACTAAACACTTCAGTGTATATTTTTTTAAGAACAAAGATATTTCCTTTCATAGTCACAGTACAACTATCAAAACCAGGACATTTAACATTGACATCTTGTTGTTATCTATTCCAAAGGTCATATTGTTTCCTTGTTGTCACAAGTGTTCCCCAACTCAACTGTCTTTCTTTGCTAACTATATTTTTCACATTCTAGTTTAATCGAGGATCATAGATTGCAGTTAGTGATCATGTCATTTTAATATGGGACAGCTCATCAGTCTCTCTATTTCATGACCTTGACATTTTTCAAGAGGCAGGCAAGCTACTTTATCTCTCACTTTGAATTTGTTTGATATTTCCTCAATACTAAATTCAGGTTATTATTTTTTTGGCAGAGATGTTACAGAAATAAGATTGTGTTCCCAACAAGCTCGTACTGTACAGCACATGGAATTCTGCTCAATGTTATGTGGGTGCCTAGATGGGAGAGGGTTTGAGGGAGAGGAGACACACATATGTGTATGGCTGAGTCCCTTTGCTATTTACCTGAAAATGTTATAGTTTGTTAATTGGCTATATCTCCAATAAAAAAAATATTTATTTTACAAAATTACTTACAAAGTAATTTATTTTACAAAATAAAAAGTTAATAAAAAGAAGTCTGTGTTCTCATTGCATCCCATCTGAAGGCACATGATGTTGATTTGTTCTATTACTGGCAACATTATCTGTGATAATTTGGTTAAGGTAGAAGACTCCAGATTTCTCCAGTATAGATTAGATTTTTCCTTTCTGCAATTGCAAAATAGTTATTTGACACTATATAAATAAATATCCTATTTCTCATCAAATTTTTATCCACTAGTTTTAGTATGAAAAATGTGGTATTTTACATGGAAAGAATGTAAAAGAATGTTTTGGGGAATACTAATCTTTGATTTTTATTTCTGTATTCAAGAACCTTCAGTAAATGTCTCAATACTTCAAGAAAATTATAGGGAGACTTAAAACCACCAGTGTTGATTTCACATATTCATGGCAATTTGTAATTTTTAAAAGGCATTTCTTCTACATGTATGTTTAGTAATTTAGGATTTTTCTTGCAATAGGTTAATAATCAGTTGTTTCTAATAATACTCCACGGAATCACTGAAAGCTGAAAATAAAGGTTATATTACAAATTTTATCTGTACTTTGGAAAGGATTAGCACTGTTTATCTTATCAGTACAAGCACTGGATAATTGTATCCTCTATTTACTAATAATTAGGGGTAGATTTATATCACAAGAAATATGCACAATAAAACCAGTCATAACTTAGCTTGGCTTGTGAAAAAAAAGAAAGGAAAACAAGGTAATAGATTGATGTCACCAATGTATGAATTCGCAAAAAGCAATGGGAATTAAAAATAAAATTCTCAAATACAAGCAACAAAACAATGATAGATGTGTTTGGAAAAAAGAACAAACAAAATTTAAATGTATAAAATTAGATTTATTGTACATACACAATTGTATTAGATTCTTTTAGTAAGCAAACATCCTACAAACTTTAAACTGTTCTTTCAAACTTATAGATAGATGTGATTTGACAGCCTAAAAATTTGGAGTTGCCATGAAGTAGTGATACAAAGTTTTCCATTTTCCTAGTGTATAACACACTACGTAGAAAAGGGCAGAAAGGGACATTACCAAAAAGGTTTGGCTGGAAATGCAATGAAGGACAACTAAGGCTAGAATGTGTAATAGATATAATGAGTAAAGGTGTGTGTGTGCGTGCTTAGTCATTCAGTTGTTTCAGACTCTCTGCGACCCTTCTGACTGTAGCCTCCAGGCTGCTCTGTCCATGCAATTTTCCAGGCAAGAATACTGTAGTGTGTTGACATTTCCTACTCCAGGATATCTTTTCAACCCAGGGATCAAAGCTGTATCTCCTGTGTCTCCTACATTACAGGTGGAGTCTTTACCCACTGAACCATCAGGGAAGCCAAAAATAGTAAAAAGAGCAAAATATCATCATTCTGGAAAAATCTAGAGCATGACTATTGGATTTTATTTTTAACGGTAATGGTGAGATGTTACTTTTAGGGGGGAAGATGTTGAGCTTCATTTTATCGTGGTAAGCTTCAGAAATTGGCAGCACAGTCCTGCGAGGTAGCCTACCAGCAGATGGTTAAAGAGACAGAAATATTAGTGTTATTAACAGAGTCATTTCTGTGTGTATGGTTCTTCTTTGCTTGTTTGTTCATTTGTTTATTTTACATGTATCCATGCTTTCTTAGATTCTTTTCCCATTTAGGCCATTACAGAGTTCCCTGTTCCACAGAGTAGGTCCTTGTTATCTGTTTTATATATAGTAATGTGTAAGAAAAGAGAATATCCACAGTTATCTCAGATGGCTATTTAAATACCTCTCCCTTTGCCAACTATCTTGGTGAAGCCAAATTTTCTTCAAATAATTCAACCAAAACAATATAGTACAACACACCAAATGCAGAAAAAGAGATGAAAACCCAGTTTTCCTTTATTTAGCCAGAATTGAAGACACAGGCAAAAATGTAAAACAATGTCAGTCTTCTCACTATTTTGGTTCATTTTTTAAAGTACAGCTAGTTTTCATTAAAAAACAATCTTAAAAAACACTGTCATTTTTCATGCAGACAAATCTACGGCAGTCCAGACAACTTCCAGGGGAAACAGACATAGAAGGAGGGCACACCAGGGATTTCATTTTCTGCACAGCTCGCCTCCATGTAGAAAAAGAAGAGAAACCACTGGATACATCCCAGTGGTTGGAAGAGAAATACGTCAGATCTTCGGTCACTAAAGTCCAAATGATACTCCCTTCTTGTATCTCTCTCATCTGTCTCATTTCTTCATCCCTACTCCCTATTCTTTGGTGTAAGCCTGAATCACCTCCTGACTCAGTCAACTAGTGGTCTCTGCCTCTAGCTTCTTTGACCTCTCTCTCTAATCTATTTTCTGTCCCACTGTGCTACCACAGTGATATTTATAAAACGTTCAGCTGACCAAAGCTTTCCTCTGATAAAAATTATTTACTAGCTCTCTTATGCCTTCAGTTTTAAATCTAAATTAAGATTCAGACAAATTTACTTCTAAAAATTCTGAAGTTTCCTCTGTCATTAAACACCCTGGCTCTTCTAAAAATGCTGGATACTTTACCTGAAACAGCATCTCCTCTCTTCCTCACCTTATTAATTCATACTAAATTCCTTTTTAGGCTTCCTTGGATCAAATGCCACCTCTAGAAAGCCTTCCTATTCCCTAAACTAAGTCTCCTTCCTAAGTGTTGTTGTGACTTTATAGGCTTTCCTCTGTCCTACCTTCAGTCACACTGTGATTACCTTGAGTGACTTGCACAGCCTGAAAAATAATAATTCTCAGTAGCCTTGTTGAGTGAAAGAGGGAAGCTAAAAAATAAAAGAATGGATGAAGGCAATCTTAGGGGGGGCCTGAGAACAGAGGGTAATTCTGTGTTCCAGAGATTAAAAATAAAGATAGCTGATTAAAACAAAGAGTATATCAAAATGACTGCTGAATTTATCTAGAAGATTAGAGAAGACTATTACAGCTTTTCTGAAACAGAAAGTATAGCATATTCTAGGGAAATAAAAAAAGAGGATATATATATATAATTGATTTGCATTGATTTATGGTAGAGACCATCACAACATCATAAAACGATTATCCTCTAACTTAAAAAAAGTGTGCTAAGTTCCCTCTAATATGGCTCAATTATAAAATCTTGTTGTTTAATTTACAGATTCTTTTATACTTGTAATAATATCACACATAGTAGCCATATGGATATGCCTAGACCCATCTGTACATACTTTATCTCTCCAAACTAAAATATCAGAGCTATTTTAATCTGGTCTTCTGTGTTATCAAGCAATTGGAAATGAACAAAAAATGTTTAGTGTCTATATACATATAAGATTACTAACAAGTACATCATGATAGTAAAGCCTAGAGTGTAGAGGGCAAAGTTTCCAACCAATTTTTTGCCAAAAATCAACCAGCTGTAAGGAAATAATCTAAAATTATTATGCAAAGAGAGAATAGGATTAAATTTATTATATTAAAAAAAATGGGAGAAAGGGATATAGGAGTTTAACATGCCATGAAGGTTAATTTATAACCAAATCCTGCCCTAGAGTTAACTTGAAGAGCCAAAGTTTGGTGACCCGTTCCAAAATGACCTTAAGAAAGATGAGAGAAAGAAAGATTTCTGATAGATATCAGGAAGCGAAGTATGAAAACGTAGGCTAACCAGGGATCAAAGAGCTAGGGTAGAAGAAGGAACAGCAGGAGAGAGGGATCTGGAGGTTGACTGGTGAGTATCAGGGAGTTTCATGAGTGTCCACTTCAAGCCTCTGCTTGGTTTTTAGCATGGGCTGTGGGCTGTGGGCTGACTGGACCATTTAAAGAACTGTGATCAGAATGGACAGGTGATGGGGTATCTCAAGTAAAATTTTAGAAATAGTAGAATGAATGTCAACTAGAATGGAATGTTATATTTACTATTGTTCACCAAACTGTCCATCTAATAAAGAAGTCTATGTCCTATTGAGATGCATTAAGCAGGCACCATTAACTAGAAGCTGTCATGAAGATGATTGCCTTTCTACTTTGAATCATTTAGTGCTATTTGGAAATTAAACAAAATTCTTTGCTAATAATGAGAAACAACATTTGATTCCTAATTCCAAGTAGTCTGTGACGTCCACCAAAGACTTGTCAACCTTTCTTACTTAGTGACAAGAATTTAATGCATTTGGTTATTTGACCAATCTTCTTGAAAATCTACTAAAATTTGAACCATATAGTAATATGTTTCCAGTAAATCAAATGGAACATTGCAACTGAAATGAAATTAATCTATTTCACTTCAATATATGTATGTATAAACAAAAGAATGTAAAAACTAATTTGACTCAGAAAACTACAGGAATAGAAATATCCATATACACCAAAGCAACTGTGAATAAATTAGCCAGGTCCATTGCATTGAAGTAAATTGTCCAGAAAAAAATATTGAAATGTTCCTGGAACATAAATGGTATGTAGTCAGTATGAATTGAAGTTTGCATGGATAGTAAGTTGCAACTTATTGATTATCCTTACTTATTGATTCTCTATGAAACAAAACTGATGAGACTTTATGGTCTTCAGTTTTTAATAAAATCCCTGCTGGGCACTTACAGAAGAAGTAAATTTATGGATTTAGGCCACTGGAGTAACACAGATGATACTTCAAAAGTAAAAGGAGTATGTCTATTAATCTGAGACTGATTTGGAATCAGTATCTTAAGGGTGACCTTCATCGATTAGTATCATATGATACTGAGCCAGTTCCACTGCAGTTGACATACATATGTTTATCCAAAACTCCTTGGTCTTGGGGAATCACTTGCCCCTCTGATTTGGTAGTCCTTTTTATTTCATGCGGTTTTAATAGGGCTGACAAAGTAAGGCTTGTCCCAGACCTGACCAATCTGAGTTCTTTCTCAAGCTGATCAGAGTGATTGTTTGAGACATCAGAGTATAACTGAAGATGGACAAGTGAGAAGCTTCCTAGGGACTTTTGCCAGAGCTGTCTGGAAAAACACTCCCTTCTTTGGGAGTCACAGGCTATAAGGACTTCATATTGCTGGTGTTGCCAGAAGCCATCTTTCAAACATATGAAGTGCTGTCATTTGAGACTGAAGACAAGCAGAGATGAGCAAAGCTGAGAAATGGAGCAAGGCTGAAGTATGACATCATTTGATACCTGGATCTAGCTGAGGTCTACATAGGAAGAAATTCCTTTTGGTCTTTTCAGCCGAGAAAATGGGTGAATTTCTTTATTTAAATTTAAATGAGTTTGAATTGGATTTCTGTCATTGAAATTAAAGAAGGCCTGATTAATTCACCATAAACGGCTAAAATCAATGGCTCCCCAACATTTATAATATAACAATAATAATAATTCAAAGACCAACTTCCTTGTACTTCATCTTCTGAAAGTGTAAGTCACTCAGTCGTGTCCAACTCTTTACGATCCCATGGAATGTAGCTCACTAGTTTCCTCTGTCCATAGAATTCTCCAGGCAAGAATACTGGAGTGGGTTGCCATTCCTTTCTCCAGAGGATCTTCCTGACCCAGGGATCAAACCCAGGTCTCCTGTATTGCAAGAAGATTCTTTACGATCTAAGCCTGCCCAACTATTTCTACTCCTTCGTTCACTTGTGCATCTGGTTTCTCTGCAAAGGTAAATTAACATTTTCAATTGATCAGGATTGTGAATCTATCATTTTCCCCACAGACTTTGAGTCCTTCATGCAGACCTGCAAGTATTACTGAGAATGGATAGTCTTCAAGACAGTGATGATTCTAAAACTGTTCCCAGCAGTAAATAAATACATCAGGTCTAACATCCCTCACTTAAGCAAACCGTATATGTAGTAAAGGCCTGAGACAATGGTCTCTATCACTTGTAGGGTCCCTATCATCTCAGTCTTTTTGTTACTGAGCCCAAGTTTGTTCTGCTCACCACATTACGAACCAATGAATCAGAGACGAGATGTTGAGGCAAGGAATACAACTTTATTCAGAAAGCTGGCTGACCGAGAAATTGGCAGACTAATGTCTCAAAACAACCATCTTCTGAAGTCTGGATGCCTGGTTCTTTTACAGAACACAGAAATGAAGACGGTGAGGAAATAGAGTAAAAAGGCCATTAATCTTGCAAATATCTCTTGGAATGGCTTGCCTCCGGGGGAGAGTGTGTTAATTTCATCCTTCCTGTAGCCATCTACAGGTGGACAAGGTCATGAACAAAGGCATTTTGACTTAACTCTGAGGCAAAAGAGCAAGGTTCCCAGAGGTAGGCCATTATGGATAAATGGTATCCTTTTAGTAAACAAAAGCAATGGGAAATAAAGTTTAAGTAAAAGAAGCTGATCCCACCATGGAATCAGTTTTCCTCTGTAGCACTTTCATTTATAACTCACCACCAATTTATATATTTACATTATTTATCCACTTCTATTTATCCATCTTAGAAAAACTAAGGAAGCATTCTAGTGATCGACTTAAGTCCTTAAGTGGTTGACATGAATACATAAGGTATTTTGACAACATATCCTTGAGAAAGCAAAGATCTCTTAAGGCTTAAGCCTGTGTTTCAATCCCAGTCATCAGAAGAACTTAACAAAATGTAGGCTCCAGGGTCTCAGTCTGGCCCTGCTGGATCAAAGTCTCTGAAGCTGAGGTCTAGTTCATTTTTAATCAACTCCCCACTTGGCTTAAGTCCATAATTTGAAACTACCAGTACTGAAACCAGTACATAACTTTGACCATCAACTTAGATAAATTTAAGTTATTCTTAATGCTCTACCCAGATATTTTCTAGTTTTAATGTCAATATGAAACAATTGAATCTTGTTACAGTGCATGTGCAACAGCTCTGAGGTAAGGCCTGAGATTCTGTATTTTCAACAAGTTCCCAGGTAATGCTGATAGATTTTGTCTAGGGATATGAAAAGAATCAACAAAAATACATACAACTGAAAAGAATATGTAGCACTACTGTTTGGGATTAACATATACACATTACTATATATAAAATATATAACCAACAAGGACCTACTTTACAGCACAGGCAACTCTACTCAATATTTTGCAATAACTTATAAGGGAAAATAATCTGAAAAAGCATATACAGATATAGATATCTGAATCACTGTGCTGTACACTATAACTAACACAACACTGTAAATCAACCTTACTTCAGTTAGAAATAAAGAATTAGTAAATCTGGCCTATGGAAAAATTAAAGTAGAACAGAGATAAGAATATCACATAAAAACACAGTTTACCCTCACGCTATGCAGTTGTAGAAGAAGCCTGAGATTCTATTTTCCTGGCAGCTAACTCAAATAAGAAAAACCACATTCTTACATTCTTCCCAGGATGCATAAAAAGCAAAACAAGCCTTAAAAAGAAGCACACATTCCGTGAACACTGTGAGATGCAATGTATATGATAATTCTTTTGTCTGTCTTTTTCTTACTTTACCTTTCATATCAGGTCTCAGGGCATAATAAGGAACTGTAATTGAGAAAGAATAGTTGTATTGGAGCCAAAAACTTCTGATCAAAATATGTAATTCTCTGGTGGCTTTGCTTCATACAAATGTAAAATTTATAATAGCTAGAGAAATGGATTGGAATGCCTTCCAAGCAGGTTAGGTGCCAGGAAAATTTGGTAAATACCAAAAGGGATATTAAACTCTTTTTTTCTATCATGAAAAAGAGGACAGAATCGTCTTAGCACATTTGATCACATTGGCCCAGTATAAGGTAAAAATAGTACATTGGCAGTGACACGTAAAACAAAACGGGCAATCAGATCACACAAGCTTTAAGTTATTTAGCTCTGACGTTCAAGTTCCCCACTGCTTCTTTTCTTCATTCACACCAGAAGGGACTGCCCTCTCCTCTTCCTCTATTTTGGGTCATGTATACATTCCCCTATTATTTCTTTTATCTGAAGTGTATGATTAAGAGATCTTTTGTTCTAAAAAACCAGAGCCAACTTAAGCTAGTTTATCAAAAAAAAGGGCTATTTTCTATATGAATATAGAGACACATCTGCTATTCAAATTATTTTCACATCCTTGTTCTGTAGGCTATAAATCAGAGGGTTTAACATGGGAATCATAAGGGTGTAAAACAATGAGGTCATTTTGTCTTGATCTAAAGAGTAGATTGAACTTGGCCTGAAGTACATAAAAAGCAAGGTTCCCCCAGCCTTCTTTACCAAGAGACTAAATATTCCTCTAATGGTTGTATATAAAATATTTCATCTTCAATTCCTCAGAGTGTTTGTAAGAAAGATATTTTTTAAATGAGCAAGACTGGAGGGTAGAAAACATTTTAAAATGAATACAGCATGTGTGCCAATCACTTTGAAAGAACTACAGTCATAAACAAATTGAAACTGATGCACTGGGGTGTTCAGGAGAACTCCAGCCTTATGAAGGGATATCAGATACTCACCACCACTGGGCCTCCAGGAAGGAATGGAATCTGGTATTGAAAATCCATCAAGCCTCCTGCTTCATCTCTTGTAATTGTTCCTGTCCACCTGCCTTCTTTTTTTCTTTTCTCTCTGTATAAGTTTCTGCTTCTTAGTCTGCAAGACAAGTAGAGGATGAGCATGCACACATTCTCAAATTAAAATTTCCCACAGAACAATAACTTCTTTATTCAGATCCAGAATTTCAGAAGAAAGTAGTTGGTCATCCTTGCTTAAGCCAGATGATTTTCTCTTAGTACAGTCAAGTGTGGCTAGAGATGCTGATCATATTTTATTTAAAAAAAGGCTACAAAAATTTCAAGTGGTATTATGCATATTGTATTCTACATACCATGAAATTTATTTCTTGGCCTATTTTTATTTACTTCTTTTATCTTGATTTATTCACAAGCCTATATTGTTATTTTATAAAGTTCTACAATCTTCCCTGATTTTTCTGAAGTTGGTAATAATATCCAAGAAACATTTCTTATCTTTATTAATAGCTTTTAAGCTAGGACTGAAAAGCCCATTCTCTTGGATACATGTGAATCTCACATGAGATGCATGTTAATTTAAGTAAATACAAATATCTATCACACTGAAAAGCACCCCAAGACCATGTGTAAATAAGTAACCAATCATTTAAAGATTGTCCTGAGCCTATAACTCAGACAACACAGGAACAGATTCTATAGCCATCTGCCCCCTTAAAAAATGACTTGTTTTGTTTGCCTGACTTATATCTCAGTTAATTCAGGAGATAGTTCTTGAGGATGATAATTATGAGGTAAGCATTGGTTAGATGCTAGAATGAATGGCAGTAAGGGAATCTATATTATAGACAGAGACATTAAGGAAATAGGTAATTTCAGTAAATGTGATAAATGTAAAATAATGTTAAGCACAGGGTGCTATAAGATCTCCACTCTTGTGAGGTAAAGACGTTATCCCCATCATCAATTTAAGACTAAATGATAGGAGATGGAGATGAGGCACAGACAGAGTGTAGTTTCAGGATTGGGGTACAGTCAAAGAGAAGTAGAAATGCTAAAAGATGTATTCAGAGTGTTAGTGAATGAAAACAAGAGAGAGATGGTATAAGAAGAGTATGGTCCATTCAATAGATAAGTAAGATTTCATGACCAGAGAGTAGAGTTCACGATGGAGAAAAAAATGAGAGATGAGACTGGGCATATAAATAGATCATACATGGTCTAAGAAATCATATCAGGACATTTGAATTTACTCCTGAAGGCAACGGGAAGCCACATGAAAAAAGGAGGACCTGATTGATTCTCATTGTAGAACATGATTACCCTGACAATAATGTGAAAAAAGCAATGAATTTGAAAGATGAGTGAATTGAAGGCAGGAAACCAGTCAGAATTGTACAGTTATTCAGAAGAGAGGAGACTGTGGCCTGAATTAAGATTTTGGCAGTAAGTAAGAGAGAAAGGGATAGTTTTGAAGTGTACAGTTGACCTTTGCACAACATGGGTTTGAACTGCATGGCTCCTCTTTTATGTGGCTTTTTTCAGTAGTAAATGCTATGGTACTACATGATGCAAGGTTGATCGAATCCAAGGATCCAGAATGTGGATACAGAAGAACCTCGATACAGAGCATGGAATGTAAATTATATGCAGGTTTTTAATTGCATGGAGGGTCAGCACCCCAACCCCTGGTGTTGTTCAAGGGTCAACTGTGTTTAGAAGTAGTAAATGAAAGGAATTCATAATTAATTGGATTAGTGGGTGAAGAAGACAAAGTCAAGGATGATACCCAACTAAACTGACAACAAAGATGGTACCTGAGATGTGAAAAGTAAATACCCACCATATGATGCATTGATGTTCAGTCTCCTTAATTAGCATTTGCTTGTACATTATAAGATAAATACATTTCATCTTTATCAATTTCCTCCCATTAAGATCATCTCAGTTTCATAATGACCTATTCCTCATGGAAAGCATGATTTTTCTTTGACCTTCCTGATGGGAGCCAGAATTGCGATGTATTTTTCATTAAAAACTAAAAATATGCTGTGAACTGCATTCAGAAAGTCTGTACAAAAACTTTTAGTAGCAATAACCTGATTGTACTTTTCTATGATGCCATGGAATAGAAGAACCAGCTAAAATTCTTCCTCCACCCAGTGTCTGGCAGGTCAAAACAGGAAGTTAGGAGGATGTCACTAAAAATAAGGATTCCACATTTTTTCCTCTATTTTAGCTTGTCAATTGAGTGAGCCATACCCTTCCAGCAGTGCTTACCTCAGGCACAATGTGAATTGTATAAAATATGTCTTCCATAGTAGCACTCATTTTCTTTCTCTATATTATTTCTCTTCCCTTTAATTTTTTCTTTCTTTATTTTTAATTGAAGGATAATTACAATATTGTGTTGGTTTCTGCCACCCATCAACACGGATCAGCCATAGGTATACATATGTTGCCTCCCTCCCACCTGCCACCCAATCCCACCCCTAGGTTGTCACAGAGCCCCAGTTTGAATTCCCTGAGTTGTACAGCAAATTCCCACTGGCTATTTATTTTACATATGCTAATGTATATGTTTCCATGTTACTCTCTCCACTCCTCCCTTCCCTTTTAGAGTGTCCTGTTCTAAAATGTCAAGGGTTTCTTTTGATTGCTCTATCTGGACAGGAAGAACACATTTACATACAAACACTTTTAGGTAAAGATTTTAGAGTAAACCATAGGGACAAAACAATGTAATATTGTATGTTCATATTTACTGTGATTTTTCCCCCTAGAATGCTACATATAGGGTGGATATACACATGTACATGGCACATGGATGGAGAGAATATTTGGAGATGCTTGCCACATCAGACCCCATAAGCAATCGCCTGGTTGATTGTGGCATCAGACTGACCCTGTTTCTTGACGTTTGCAGTTGCATATTAAAAAAAAAAATTAACATTGGGTTATGGACATGAGTTTGAGCAAACTTCAGGAGATGGTGAAGGACAGGGAAGCTTGATGTGCTACAGTCCATGGGGTTGCAAAGAGTCAGAAATGACTGAACAACAACAACATTGGGTTTTGGTCAATAAATTCTAAATATACCACTTACATACTAGTTGGGTGAAAAATATTAACATTAACAATAATAATGTCAATTCACATCTATTGAAAGATTTAATAAGAGAGAGGTCTTTTTTTGTTCCTCTAGCCCACCAAGCTTGTTTCTGCCTTAGAATGTGAAACTACCCATTGTTTCTCTCTGGAACCTCACTGAGAATAGGGAAGTTTTCTATCTTGTTTATTGCTGCTTTAGCACCTAAAACTATTTTTGCTGTATAATACATACTGAATATATATCCCTTAGAATATGAATGGGTACTATTCATTAATTGTTTTATGTGTTTCTTTTTTTCTCCCTGACCACACTGAAGGCAGGGGCACAATAACTTCTATATTCCACATAGCAGCTAAAATTCTAGACCCTAAAACTCTAAGTACTAAAATATTACTGATGAGGCTGACAGAATGACTACATATATTAGTGAATATCCAAAAAATATACAAAATTCAAAAGAGCAGATAAAGAAGGTATGTTAGTTTCCTACATCTGCCATAATAAATGACCACAATTCAGGTAGCTTGAAACAACAGAACCACCCTCAGTTCTGATGGCCAAAAGCTTGAGATCAAGATATCAGCAGAGCTGTGCTTCCTCTGAAAATTCTAGGAGAGAATTCTCTCTTGTTTCTTCCAGCTTCTAGTGGCTCCAGGCATTCCTTGGCTTGTAGGTGCATCACTCACAGCTTGGCTTTCATCCTCACATCACCTTTTCCTCTTTTCCCTTATATCTCTCCCATGTACGTCTCTTATAAGGACACTTATTGTTGGCTTTAGGGACCATCTGAATAATCTAGAATAATCTAGAATGATCCTGTCTCAAGATCTTTAAATTAATCATATCTGTAATATTCCCTTTTCCAAATAAGGTTACATTCTAAAGTTCTGGGAATTAGGAAATGGATACACGCACACACACACACACACACACACACACACACACACATATATATATATATCTTTTCATTTGTCACCATTCAGCCCATTATAGCAGAAAATGCACAACCTTGATATCATGTCTGACTCTTTGTGACCTCATGGGGATATATAGTCCATGGAATTCTCCAGGCCAGAATACTGGAGTAGGTAGCCTTTCCGTTCTCCAGGGGATCTTCCCAACCCAGGGATTGAACCCACGTCACCCACATTGCAGGTGGATTCTTTACCAACTGAGCTACCAGGGGAGTCCTGATGTCAGGCATACATGAATTCAAACTCAGCTCAGACATTTACAGCTAGCCTGTTAAATCTCTTTTAACCCCAGTTTTCATTATCATTATATTTGCTTTCATGAGTTGCTGAGACCACTATGTGAGATACTGTATACAGAATGAACAGCTATGTATCTGATCCACTATGAATGCTCAAGAAATGTTCCCATTCCTTTGCACTTTGTAAGCTCCTTAACCAAAAGTACATCCCTAGTTTAAGGCGTTCTTCTAAATACCAGTTGTAGCTTTTACAGTTCTTTACTGGATATTTCCCTTGTCAAAATATTCTCGGAAATCCATTCCCTATTGAATCTTACAATCAAATTTGTCAAATAATACAATCTTACAATGAAGTACAACAAAAGCCCTTTGTGTGTATGTATGTATCTGTCACTCAGTCATCTCCAACTCTTTATGACCCCACGGACTATACAGCCTTCCAAGCTCCATGGTCCTTGGAATTCTCCAGGAAAGAATACTGGAGTGGGTTGCATTCCCTTCTCCAGGGGATCTTCCTAACCCAGGGATCAAACCCAGGTCTCTCATATTGTGGGCAGGTTCTTTACCATGTGAGTCACCACAAGTTGGAAATCTGCATTCGTTTTCAGGTATCTGAAGAGAATTACAAGTGGTGGGGTTGGGCCATTGTTCCTTGATGTTGCTGAGTGGAAAAAGGCTTATAAGTGTACCATAAGTACATCACTGTGTCTTCTAAAGCAGTGTTTCAAAAGAATAGTTTCTGTGAAATATCTGAGATGCTTGCCTCACATCCTCATTTTGACTATGCCAAGAAGTCAAGTCTGTAGTCTTTACTTAGAACAAAATTAAATGAGTATTAGTGAAGTTAAAGGCTTCAATAAAGGGGCAAGATATGGAACTCTCAGACACATAGAACTTCAAAAATCCTTATGTAAACACCAAATCAATTAACATAAGAGCTTGGATGGTGGGGGAAGGGTGTGTGTTCACAACTTTATAGCCAGAAATAAGATAAGCTGAAGCTTTATAACTGTCTTCAAAAACTTACATGTGTCACTAAGGAATCACTCAGCACTGTTTGATCAGTTTATTCATCAATGCAAACATCCAAGACTGTTAAATAATACCTATTCTATTTCGGACATTGTGCATGATGTGGTCAACACACACACACACAAACACACACATAAACACTGCCTTCCTGGAAGGCAGCGTCAGGAAGGGGTACAGACATGTACATAGAGGAATGCCTTGTGGTTTACTGGGTTTAATACTAAGTCACAAGGGGAGCATAGAGGAAAGAGGGAGTAATACCCTGGGGTTCCAGTGCCTATCAGAATGCCTGGCACACAGTAACTATTCAAAAAATACTTCATAGATGAAAGAGTGATGGCCTTCAGGTAAGTTTCAAATGGTAGACATGTCTAAATCAAAACTTTTGAGATCCTAAGTGAGGAACAGTCAGGCTGTGAAGAGCTGAGTCCCTGTTATTTGAGTTGATAACATGTGGAGGCATCTATAAGAATTGATAGCAGTGTTAGCACTCACATAGCTGAGCTTTGCTGGGAAACGGAATCCACGTCGGGATTGTCCCCTGCATACTGCTTCCTCTCTGTGTGTCTTTGTTTCTCCTCCGTGCTGCTACCTGTGTCCCTTTCTGTGTGTCTTAACTTTCAAACTCCAGAATCTCTATCCAATACAGAGTATACATAATGTGTAGAATGAACATTCAAGGACATTTCATAGCCCACTGCCCAGTTTTTTTTAAGTCTTTCTTTGCATCAGAGTGTTGTGGCTAGCCTGGGGAAGTCCTGTGATCAGAGTATGGTCAAATAAGTATAAAAAATAATGGCTGTGGACATGACTCACCCCCAGAAGACTATTTTATGCACAGTATAACAATTACAAAGGGGTATCCAGTGGTATCGGAGAAGGCAATGGCACCCCACTCCAATATTCTTGCCTGGAAAATCCCAGGGACAGGGGAGCCTGGTGGGCTGCTGTCTATGGGGTCGCACAGAGTCGGACACAACTGAAGCGACTTAGCAGCAGCAGCAGCAGCAGCAGCAGCATCCAGTGGTATCATGGAAACAGCTGAAATAAAACAATCTCTTGGGGGTGATCTCTAAGTTATACTTGCAGTAGTTAACTATTTGTTGAATGCATAACTGTATATTAAGTGCTGTAATAAACCTTTCATTTTACTATCTCAATTAATTCTAAACTCATGGGGAGAAAGCAAAACCTCCGAAGATTAAGTGAACTGGTAAGGGAGCTAGTAAAAAATAAAACTGAAATTGAATTCAGGTCTATTTTACTCCAAATCCTATGTTCTTTCAAATAATTGTGATACTACATGACTATAGTTTCTAGAAATGCAACTCAGCCATGGATTTTAGAAAAAATTATCACAACTGACAGCACATCATACTTAACTCAAAAGTGGACTACTCATACAGAGTACTATACTGTATGAGCACTCATAGAGAGTACTCACAGACACCAGCCTATGCACATTATGACTGGTTTGTTATATCATGAGCAACCAGAACCCCAAAGCTCCTCAGTTGGCTGTTTTCCTGAGTGAGCATTATTTATTCAGTTCACATTAATATATTTAAATCTAGTAAATATCTGCTGGTGTCTATGTGCTAGATACTGTGGGCATACAAAGATGAATGAGACATGGGCTACACCCTCAAAAGCATGGAGTGGGGATCCAGGTGAAAAAGCCAAATTATGACCATTCTGAGTAGAAAAGGTAAATGCTGTCTCTAGTAGAGAATTTAACAAAGTAACAAAGAGCAGAATAAGGGGAAGATTAGCTTGCCTTGGAGAGGGGATTAGGGAGTTCTTTGTAGAATTCAACTAGTATCAACTTGGGTCTTGGAGATAAGTAGGATTTTGATTTTTAAGAAAAGGAAAAAGCACAACCAAAGACAGAGATATGGAAAAATACAAGAATGTTAAGGAAATAGCCTTTCATGTCAGCAGGAGGGTACACTTGAGTGGGCAGGTAGTCAAGGGACAAATGATTTTGGAAAAGTAGGTTGAGACAGATTATTGAGAACCTTGCTTGACAGAGTCTTGACTTCTCTTTTGAGAGGAATGGCAACTATAAGCAATTTTATTCTGCCAAACAAATCTTCCCTGCAATATGAATCAGGAAACCTCACAAATACTTCCCGAGGTGACTCCATACTCAACTACAGCATTATCTGCCTTCATGTACAGTTGTAGTGTGGCAACCTGCTGGTATTTTCAACCACTCCCTTGGAAACTGGAGCTCACGACTACCATCTAAAGTGTCCTCTTTAAATATTTCAAATATGAAGGCCACTGGTTGTACACATACATGCACATACACACTTATACCTAAGGAAGGGGATGGAGAAAGAGCGAGTGAGAAAGAGATGTGCTGTGAGCACAGGAAGGATTTTTATAAGCTTGTCTTTCATCTTGTAGAAGAAACAAACATGATGTAGCATGTCTATTTATAGATCTCTAAAAATGATTTCTAGTCAGGTAATCTTGCAAAATCAGGGAATGCGTATATAACATAATGAATATTTAAATGTAATGGGAACTTCAGATCCTCT
The DNA here is from genome assembly GCF_014754425.2 of Oryx dammah. Lineage (NCBI taxonomy): Eukaryota > Metazoa > Chordata > Mammalia > Artiodactyla > Bovidae > Oryx > Oryx dammah. The sequence goes on from NW_024070187.1 coordinate 65,183,004, forward strand.
TGAAACTAAGGTATTTCAGTGGCAACATCAGAAGGTACTGATGCCAAGGGGATGAGAATCGTTACCATGGCAACTCCCAGGCTGACTCACTCATAGATAACGCCTTAAACTTGTGACATGAGAGAGATTGCTTGAGGATTTTTAACACTGTACTAAAATACACATTGCTTCATGCAGATGAGAAAATATATCAGCATAGCATTCCCCCGCCCTCCCTAAGGCTTTCTATGACATTTCTAGACAAAACCTATCTTGTCCTTCAGTTTCTCCATGTTTGGGATGGAGAAATGGCTCCGGAGGAGTTGTGGAGAATTGAAAGAAAACTAAACTGCTCTTCAGAAATCAAATTCTGCATTCTGCTGGCAGATATCATTTTAGTGGTCATACTACTTCCTGATCTTTGATTTCCATTCACATCTGAGCTGGGGATTCCACTTCCAATATACTTCAGAACTACATGTTGTAGAAAGAACTACATGTGAAGCCAGAAGTAAGTAACTTGGAGGGATAGGAAAACACACAGTACCAGAAATTAAAGATAATAGAACTCTCTCTCTCTCCCTATTCTTCTTTTCCTCTAGTATTCATGAAAATGTTTTTGTAGGCAACACTAAGAGAAGGTTCCAGGTTTACATTCCTTTTGCTGCAGTGGAAAGAGAGGACTGTAGGGAATTGACTAAGTATAAAATGACATACATGGAGTCAGGAACAGATTTTATAGAACTAATGAAAATATAGATATTGTTCATTTAGGATTTTGAAGAACACTGAGGGAATATCGAGGTCACTGTTTCTCAAATTAAGATCTGAAAATTAATAGCATAATAATCTCCTTGAAAGTATCAATCAAAAAAATGTAGATTCAGAACTGTACTCCTCAGAAATCAAACTCAGTGGTCCAAGCAGTCGTGGTGGTAATTATGTACACTGAATGTGAGAATTGTTCATCTAGTCAACCTACTCATTTTACGGCGTGTAAAAGCTCCCTGTTTGAGAGTTTGATTTGCCAAAGATTATCCACAGGTCTAAAACTCACTTCTCCAAATCCTCAGATTCATTTTCATTAGTAAACCAAGTTTCCCACATGAATTTTTTAAGGAAATGTATTAAATTTTAAAAATTTTATTTATTTACTTTTAGTGAAATATAGTTGATTTACAATATTGTGGGGGCTTCCCTGGTGGCTCAGATGGTAAAGAATCTGCTTGCAATGAAGAAGATCTGGGTTCAATCCCTGATTCAGGAAGATCCCTTGAAGAAGGAAATGGCTACTCATTCCAGTATTCTTGCTTGGAGAATTCCTTGGACAGAGGAGTCTGGCTGGCTACAGTCCATGGGGTCACAAAGAGTTGGCCATGACTGATGACTAACACTTTTATACTTTCACTTTCATTTTACAACATTGTGTTAATTTCAGGTATACAATAATATGATTCAGTTTAGATAAATTGATGGATAGATGTAAATATTCTTTTTTGAAATTTTTTATTATAGGATATTACAACATAATGTTTTTAATAATATAAAAGTTATTATATGACTGCATTAATACCCTTTAAATATCCTTAAAATGAATGCAGTGGAGTGTGATGCCACAGTGTAAGTAGAATTTTGATTGACTGGGTAGGGAATTATTCACGGAGATTTCTTTTGGGGATTCATTTTGTTGCCGAAGACCAACTTTGAAATACATACATCCCCTAGTGGGTGCATAAGGCACACTAAAAGTAAACAAAATAATGTAATTTAAAAAGTGAGTCTTGCTAGTCATTTACATCATATTTTAAGTAAGAAAACAGTTTTCACAGCTAACGACTGAAAGTTCATTATCATGGTTTGGGGATTCATCGATAGATTTTGATGCTGAGACTATTCAGTGTCGCTAATACCTCATTCCCTCCTTTGTGTGATACGGATCAGTTGCTTGGATTCATGCACTGAAAGAGCATCTTGATTCTCAGCCAGTACAAAAAGACTGATATGCACTAAACTTATGTCTTAGGCCCTTGTCTTGCCTCAATCTCTGAATTTACTTTGATAACCTCATTTAATCACATAGCCATGGTGTTGATGAGGATTCATTAATCTATATTCTCTATATCTTTCTACAACTTTATGTCAGCTAATATATCTATATCTGCACTTCAAGCACTTCAGAAAAATATCCAATCCAAATACATCAATTTTCCCCTAAATTCCAGTACTTCTGCATTTTCCCTTCATCTCCCATATCTACAACAATGAGTTTAAACCCATTCTCTTTCCTTTCAACATTTTATCTCTACTCCCCTTTTCACCCTCCCCCTACATTTTCTGCCTCCATTCAGGCTCATAGTATGTTACACTTGTATTGCAAAGTTTCACTGTTTGGTAACTTAGCTGTATGCCTCAGGCTTTTTCCTCACTCCAATCATTCAAAAAGTTCTTGTTGGGTACTTACATACCTCCTGGAATAGGAAATGGCAACCCACTCCAGTATTCTCATCTAGAAAATTCCATGGACAGAGGAGCATGGTAGGAAATGGCAACCCACTCCAGTATTCTCATCTAGAAAATTCCATGGACAGAGGAGCATGGTAGGCTACAGTCCATGGGGTCACAAAAGAGTTGGATACAGCTGAGTAATTGAGCATACGCTCACTAATCCGCAGGCCCTGTACTCAGCACTAGGGGATAATCAGATAGATATGCCCTCACGAGACTCACAGTCTAGTAGTGGAGGAAATAGACAGGCACCAACTGTGGTGTTGGAGAAGACTCTTGAGAGTCCCTTGGACTGCAAGGAGATCCAACCAGTCCATTCTAAAGGAAATCAATTCTGGGTGTTCATTGGAAGGACTGATGTTGAAGCTGAAACTCCAATATTTTGGCCACCTGATGCAAAGAGCTGACTCATTTGAAAAGATCCTGATGTTGAGAAAGATTGAAGGCAGGAGTAGAAGGGGAAAACAGAGGATGAGATGGTTAGATGTCATCACCAACTCAGTGGATATGAGTTTGGGTAAACTTCGGGAGTTGGTGATGGACAGGGAGGCCTGGCATGCTGCGGTTCATGGAGTTACAAAGAGTTGGACATGACTGAGGGACTGAACTGAACTGAACTGAAACCAATTTCCTTGTAGAATGATTCAGGCTACAACGAGAAGGGGCTGTGGGAGCAGAGTGGCAAACTCAGACTTCCTGGTTCCTGATTAGGGAGAAAAAGGTGTAATTTGGCTTCCAATCTGAGACCTACATCAGTTAGGGATAGTCAGGCAAAGAAGAGAGCAAGAGTGAGTGTTTTAGGCCCAGAAGAAGCATCATGTGTCTGAGGAACTGGACAAGTCAAAGAGGAGTCAAGTTAGAAGTGTGGCTGGAAAGAGAGGAACAGATGAGGTACATCATTTGCCTTAGGGAATTTTTCCTCATAACACTGAGGATCCATTAAAGCTTAAGTTGGAGCAATATAATCATAATTGTAATTTTTTTTTAATTGGAATATCCGTTTATCAGCCATACAACAAATGATCTAGAGAGGAGCTAAAGGCAGATGACTAGTCAGGAGCCCTACTGCAGTAAATCAGGTAAGAAATGATAAAGGCCAAACTAGATCGTGCTGCTCAGTCGCTTCAGTCATGTCCGACTCTGTGCAACCCCACAGACGGCAGCCCACCAGGCTCCCCCGTCCCTGGGATTCTCCAGGCAAGAACACTGGAGTGGGTTGCCATTTCCTTCTCCAATGCATGAAAGTGAAAAGGGAAAGTGAAGTCGCTCAGTGGTGTCCGACTCTTAGCGACCCCAGGGAGTGCAGCCCACCAGGCTCCTCCATCCATGGGATTTTCCAGGCAAGAGTACTGGAGTGGGGTGCCATTGCCTTCTCCAAACTAGATCATAGAAACTATAAAAAGAATATAGAGATATTTTTTATGGAATAGAAAGACCAGGTTTTATTGATTTATTTAATGTGGAAAGTGAGGAATAGAAAAGAATCAAGACTCCTTCTAGCTTCTGATTTGGTCCACAGGATAGATGACTGTACCATTCACTAGGAATAACAATGGAGACGGGGGACCAGATTTAAGTGTGGATGGGCATGATTCTATTGGGGACCATGGATGGTTCTTTCATTCAGCATCCTCTCATCTTGGTGTTGGAAGTGTAGAAGTAAACCATAATATCTCTATTCTCAATGAATTTATGCTCCCCTTCTCCTAGAGGGTTATCATGCACAATGTTAAATAAAAGATCCTTAACCTGTAGGTAATACCCATGTTTGCCTTTCATCTTACTGTCACTTAGAAATAATTTCTAATTTGGGAAATATGTTTCTGTTGTTGTTGTGTCCAATTCTTTGCAACCCCATGGACTGCAGCACACCAGGCTTTTCCATCCTATCTCCTGGAGTTTACTCAAACTCATGTCCATTGAGTCAGCAATGCCATCCAACCATCTCATCCTGTCATCCCCTTCTCATCCTGCCCTCAGCCTTTCCCAATAAGTTGACTCTTCATATTAATTCAGCTCAGTCACTCAGTCATGTCTGACTCTTTGCAACTCCATGAACCACAGCATGCCAGGCCTCCCTGTCCATCAACAACTCCCGGAGTCCACTCAAACCCACGTCCATTGAGTCAGTGATGCCATACAACCATCTCATTCACTGTCATCCCCTTCTCCTCCTGCCCTCAAGCTTTCCCAGCATCAGGGTCTTTTCCAATGAGTCAGCTCTTCACATCAGGTGGCCAAAGTATTCGAGTTTCAGCTTCAACATCAGTCCTTCCAATGAATACCCAGGACTGATCTCCTTTAGGATGGACTGGTTGGATCTCCTCGCAGTCCAAGGGACTCTCAAGAGTGTTCTCCAACACCACAGTTCAAAAGCATCACTTCTTCAGTGCTCAGCTTTCTTTATCATCCAACTCTCACATCCATACATGACCACTGGAAAAACAGGTGGCCAAAATATTGGAACTTCAGCTTCAGCATCAGTCCTTCCAATGAATATTCAGGGCTGATTTCCTTTAGGATTAACTGGGTTGATTTCCTTGCTATCCAGGGGACCATGAAGAGTCTTCTCCTGCACCAGTTTGAAAACATCAATTCTTTGACACTCAGCCTTCTTTATGATCCAGTTCTCACATTCACACATGACTATTGGAAAAACCATAGCTTTGACTAGATGGACCTTTGTTGGCAAGGTAATGTCTCTGCTTTTTAATAATCTGTTTATGTTTGCCATAGCTTTCCTTCCAAGGAGCAGTTCAGTTCAGTTGTGTCTGACTCTTTGCAACCCATGGTCTGCAGCACACCAGCCTTCCCTGTCCATCACCAACACCTGGATCTTGCTCATACTCATGTCCATTGAGTCGGTGATGCCATCCAACCATCTCATCCTCTGTCATCTCCTTCTCCTGCCTTCAGTCTTTCCCAGCATCAGGATCTTTTCCAATGAGTCAGTTCTTCGTATCAGGTGGCCAAAGTATTGGAGTTTCAGCTTCAGCATCAGTCCTTCCAATGAATATTCAGGACTTATTTCCTTTATGATTGACTGGTTGGATCTCCTTGCAGTCCAAGGGACTCTCAAGAGTCTTCTCCAACACTACAGTTTAAAAGCATCAATTCAAGGAGCAAGTGTCTTTTAATTTCATGGCTGCAGTCACTGTCTGCTGTGATTTTGGAGCTGAAGAAGATAAAATCTGCCACTGTTTCCACTTTTGCCCCATCTGTTTGCTATAAAGTGATGGGACCAGATGCCATGATCTTAGTTTTTTGAATGTTGAGTTTTAAGCCAACTTTTTCACTCTCCTCTTTCACTCTCATCAATAGGCTGTCTTCACTTTGTGCTTTTAAAGTGGTATCATCTGCATATCTGAGGTTGTTGATATTTCTCCCAAGAATCTTGATTCCAGCTTGTGATTCATATATATGGGAAATATAGCTGCTACCATAACTCATGACTAAGGAGGTTTTTCTTTGAAAGTGGTAAAATGCTTTGGCAGGCTTTTGAATGTGAATGCCATGCCACCAAAAGAAAATTATTCTATTTCCTGTACTTGAGGATTATTATAGAATAAACATGTTGTCTTTCCTTCAGCTCACATTTGAAGACTCATCCAGGGAAGTGATAAATGATTGACTGTATTTAGCATTCCTTGGGGTTTTCAACAGCACACAGATAAGAGTATGGCAGCTGTGTTCATTACCATCACCAGCTGATGAAGGGGAGTTCATGGATAAAACCTCAGAGGGCTGAAAAGTTTACATTAGAACTGAATGTTAGTGACTAATAGGTATCCATGAAACAGCAAGGCAGAAGTTAGCCTTAGACAAGAGATAAACCTTGTCCTAGGAGGAAAATTTTTTGTGCTTGTTTTTACGCCCTTGTTTATTATGTGATATAGTGGAAAGAGCTAGGAACTTAAAGTCAGACAGATTTGGGTTCAAATTACAGCTCCAACTTTTTCTAGGAGTCATTTTGGGCATCCCTTAAACTCAGAGTCTCTGCTTTATAAAAAGGGAATATTAATTTCAACTTCATAGAGCTGTTATGAGGTTTAAATAATATAACATGTTGAAAGCACCTAGCAAATTGCTGGTCTTATAGCTAAACATTTGGTAACAGAAAGCTCTTATTATTTGGAGAAGGCAATGGCAACCCACTCCAGAACTCTTGCCTGGAAAATCCCATGGACGGAGGAGCCTGGTGGGCTGCACTCCATGGGGTCCCTAGGAGTCGGACACGACTGAGCGACTTCATTTTGACTTTTCACTTTCATGCATTGGAGAAGGAAATGGCAACCCATTCCAGTGTTCTTGCCTGGAGAATCCCAGGGACGGGGAACCTGGTAGGCTGCCGTCTATGGGTTCGCACAGAGTCGGACACGACTGAAGTGACTTAGCAGCTCTTATTAGTCAGTCTTTAGTGGAGAAAAAAATCAGTAACTTAGTTAAAGAGAAGAAAAATATGTCATAGGCATTGCATTGTCCTATAACCTGCTTCAGGCTACCTGATTTTCCTTATTTATTCAATTACAGTTTTCTGGGACTATTATATACATTATTTCAATTCATCGTTTCAACAATCTTGTTGACAGTTTTACAGCCCATCACACAGGTAAGGAGATTGAGTGTCAGAATAGCTGACAAATTTGCTCCAAGATCCCAGGACTAATGAACAATGAATCTTTAACTAGATTCCAACTCTCCCAATTCAGTTTTACTTGCAGACTTAATTGATAGCTCTGTTTGTTTTAACATGGTGTTAGCCTAGAGGTTTTATTTCTGAATGGATCTACTCTATATACTTAATGCAAATCTACTAAGATATGCATATTTGTTATAGGTCCAAGGATGATTTTGAAGCTATATAAGAGGAAAAGTAAGCTTATCAAAATTATTAGCTTTAAAATTCACAAACCATTTTTTCCACACTGCCAAAGGAATTCTTAAAGTGGTTTTTGGTCATTATGGCGTACAAGGTTGCCAATGTCTTCTGTAGCAATATGTGCCAGGTTACATTTTAGCCAGATCCAGTCAAAGATTAACAGAAGTTTGAACAGATGCTCAATGAGGTTAAGCCACTGGAGATGGCCAATATGGATATTTATGTAGTTCTTGGGTTTTATAGACCTGACTTTAAGGCCTTAGTTAATGCTTTCTATAAGTTTAAATTTTAATTCAATATTTAGAAAATTATTGTACCACAGGAGCAGTCTATGATTTTATTTTTATTTACTTTAGCAAGTTATTATATTAAGCTCCAGAGTATGGTATCATATAACACAAAGGGTGCAATGAAACACCAGTACTTGTGCTACTTATATCTATTATCTATATGTCTATCTATAGAGAGAGAAGAGTTATTGCAACACTATTTTTAAGTTGTAGAAGAACCTGGAACAACTTCAATTACCATTAACATAATAATGACTGATATGTTATTCTATACTGTGTAGCCACTAAATGCAATGAGTCATATTTTACCCATTGATTTGGAGGAAGTTCTGAGTTGTCATTAGGAAAAGAAGATGCAATAAGCATGGACTGATTTCAGAGAGCTTTCATAAACATACATTTTAGGGAATTGAATTAATGGCATAGATATCAAAGGTAAGCTGTTTTGATTTAAAATATTTTTTGTCAAACTGGATCAGGGAAAGGAAAGCCAGCTCTCTTTCTATTTTTACCTCCTCCTTGAAAACTCATGGATTCCAGTTACCAGGTCCCAGAATTTAAGGGCATACCATTCAAACATCTCAACCAATTTATGGGTAAATTAACTTTTGAAGACTGACCTAGGAATACAACCACTCATTATTATGTTATCGCTACAGAGACATTAATGTCTGAAGTCCACATAATCTATTTACAAATGCTGTGTTACAATATATAAACAGAGCACCAGGGAAATTTGTATAATATACAGTTTTTGCACTGCACAGACACATCTTGTCCACTGAGTGAATGATATGGAAATCTAATCTCTGCTTCCCACCCCCTCAAACTCTTCGTCCTACTGTGGGGCTGAGATAGCAGGAGGAAGAAGAGCTATTGTGTAATACCTACAAATAGATTTTTTTTTTTTTACAGACTCCCTAAAGGTAGATAAATGAGTCAAAGTATAATGGAGAGTCATGGAATAGCAAAAAGGTAATTGGGAAAGAAGACAAAAGGAAAATCTATGCTTTTCTGAGGAAAGGCAGATATAGATTATGACGGACTTAAATCAGGGGTTATCAACAAGGGGGAATTTCACCTCCCCTCCTACCATCCTGGGGACATTTGGTAATGTCTGCAGCCATCTCTGATTGTCACGGCTGTGGGGCTGGTCCCGAAATCTAGTGAATAAAGGCCAAGGGTGCAGCTAATGCTGCATCCTAGAATACACAGATGCAGCCTCCTACGTAGAGTAAGTATTCAATCCAAAATTTTAATAGTGCTGCAGTTGATAAGCCAAACTCTAAATGAATACACATTCTACTTAAAAAGATACTAAAATGTTAGGAAGGATTGAAGGCTTGCTGAAAGGAGATTGGCACTAAAATTGCATCTTGCCTGATGCATTATTCTTCCTGAAAGTTAAATATTTTATTATTGGAGCCATTGTTTCATGCTTCTCAATAAGCTGCCAAGTAATGTGTTTTTAATGTGGAAAAAAAAAATGTCTCCTAGTTCCAAAATTTTTCTTTCTCAAAAGTAACTTGTTTTATCTGATTTGAACTTCTGTATGCCATTTTCTAAAATTTCTGCACAAATAAGAAATCCAAATCTTTAGAGAATTTTTTCTTGATATTTTGTTCCATCCATTATTTATATCAAGTTGTTACTGAGAACTCTTTCCTGAACTTCTAAATTTCAAAATATGGAAGTCACAGAGGATGTTGTCCAAAGATTTTCAGTTTCTTGTACAGACACAATGAATGTTTTTTTAAAAAAGAATGATTCACAAAAGTGAACATAATATACCACTATTTTTAAAAACAATGACAAAAGTTCTGGAGTCCCTGGAATAGGAAGAAGCAACTCACTCTGGTGTTCTTGCCTGGAAAATTCCATGGACAGAGGCACCTAGCAGGCTACAGTCCATGGGGTCTCAAAGATCAGACATGATTGAGCAATTCAGCATGCATGCATGTATATATGTTCCTAGACAGTTGCATCAGCAAACATAAAATGTTGCCCACCAAGTTACTAATTAGTGAAAGAAAGTACAATGGAGGAAGCAAGATTGCTCAATAATAAATAGGCAAATAAATAAATAGCTGTGGAAAAGGTAACAATGTTTATGATAAAAAGTAGGTTATATAGAATGATTTTTTTTTCTTTTAAAGCTGATGGGAAAAAACTAGATACCAAATGTTGATGGTGATTATCTCTGAATGGAAAATTAAAACAAAATCCAAAACACCAACATGTTACAGAAAAAAGAAGATGGAATAAAAGAATGAATGTGGTAAAGTTGATATTTGGACATTATAATTGGCTACCTATTCTATTTTGAGAGTTCCCCAGGGACTCCCCAGAGATCATTAGCTAACATCTCTTTAAGATGATAATTTGATGGAAATCAATCTTCCTGTTAGAAAAATCTAAAAATAAGGTTTCTGAGAGTGTGCTAACGATTCCTTTCCAGGAAGGTAAATTAAAGTTTTAAGAGATATCAGAAGTGCTTGATTCTAGAGATATCACTATAGCCCTTTTAAGAATCCCTCTTATTCCACCCTATTAAATTTAAGCTAAGAGTTCCTAAGATCTCATTCTCCTCCAACAAAACAGTACCAGACCTAGAATTTTTGCTATTAACTGTGCCCTTTACACTCTCTATATATTACAAGATCACACATCACAAGAGAAAACTACTTTCCTAGGCTAGAAAATGCTTATAAATTTTTTTTCATCTCTTCTAAGTCATGTGTTCTTGATAACATCTTGGTTTAATCCTGATTCCCACATACTTTCACAGGTTAGCTCAGTTCATAGCTCGACTTTTTCAAGTTGTCATGCATACCACACGCTGATTTCTATTCTGGTCATGGATTCATAGTCCAGCTCAGCGTGGTCAGGCAGATCCACCCCATTCTGCATTAGATCCTCCATAGAACTGATTTTATTTCTACTCTTACTTCAATATTGGGGAAAATAGAAACAGTAATTCTCTTTGAACCTCTGGAACTCAAGAACTTTGAAAAACAGTGTGTCATAACTCATTAATTATGTGGTTTTAAATGTCAGTGGTTTATGAATCATTCTCCTGATAAATTAATCATTAATATAATATTTTATTGAGAATTTTGACTACTAACTTGTGAATGAATTTGAAAGTTGTTCTGAATAGAGATCTATTTTTAAAGCTTTAGTATATATAGGCTTGGAGAAGGCAATGGCACCCCACTCCAGTACTCTTGCCTGGAAAATCCCATGGGTGGAGGGGCCTGGTGGGCTGCAGTCCATGGGGTCGCTAAGAGTCGGACATGACTGAGCGACTTCACTTTGACTTTTCACTTTTATGCATTGGAGAAGGAAATGGCAACCCACTCCAGTGTTCTTGCCTGGAGAATCCCAGGGACAGGGGAGCCTGGTGGGCTGCCGTCTATGGGGTCGCACAGAGTCGGACACGACTGAAGTGACTTAGCAGCAGCATATATAGGCTTATACTTCCAAAATGACTTGTGATATAATTCAAAATATGTCTATTAATACTTTGTAGAAAGTCACTATTAATTCATTCCTAAAGAGTATGTTTATTTCAAATGCCATATGCTTTTATCATCTCCCAGAAATTCATCAATTTCTAAATTTGTGGGAATTACGGGCTCACTAGGGAAGCTCACTCCATGGTCAATCTTGAATGGTTAGAGAATGGAAACTCTGGGTTATTAATTGTTTTGCCTAACTGAGAGTCTCCACGTATTTTAAAAAGATAACCAAGATTTCAAAATTTAAGATGAGTTTGCACTAACCCACTTAGTGCTGATATCAAGTGCCCCAAACAGCACTACTTAATTCATATTCAGCTAATATTTTGAGCTCTTGCTATTATTGGTGCACTAAGCTGAAACCTAAAAATATAAACTTTTGCCCTTGGGGGAGTTCGAAATCTAGTGGGACTGAGAAATAGTTACAATATAAGTACTACAATCAAAGTAGAAGAAGACTATTCTGAGAACTCAAAGGAGGATTAATCCCAGAATCAGATTTCCCAGGGGTGCTGTCCTCTTCTCACCTTCTGCTGTCTCCATGGTGCGTTGATCCATTCCCACGGCGGCATCTATCTCTCACGACTCACTTAGCTTTGTTCCTCCCTGAGCGCTGCCTTCCTGTATTTTTTGGCTCATAACTACTTACTCGGCACCTTACATGCAACTGCCACTAACACCCACAACACAAAGTAGCCTGTAAATGAGTAAATGAATCATCCTCAGTCCCAAATCTTCAATTCTTACTATTTTTATCCATGTACTCATTTGGGTCAGAAACCCTATAGTCATCCTTGATGCCCTCTTCTCTCTGTCCTCCCGTATCAATGTCACCATTTCCATTTTCTTTCCTCCACCTCCCCATTAGGACTAACTCTGACTTTGCTATTCTCTAAGCAAACGCCAGAGCTTATAAAACTGATAACCTCCTACTCAATAATCTTGTCTCCAGTGATAGACTGCCAGTGAAAAGAAGTGGAGTTTTCTGAGTATCTGAAGTGGAAGGAATTTCATGCAGGGAGCTGGTTACGGAGGTGATGGAAGGACTGACAAGCCTATGGAGGCCAGTGGGATAGCTTGGAAATGAACGATGCTCAGTCTCGCCTCCTGGTTTAGGAGTTCTTTGAGGTAGGCAGGGGAAATGTATTATACAACATTTTCTCCTAAGCATCTGGCATAATACAGTATTTTCTAGTCAACAATGGCAAAAGGCTGACAGAATGAATTAGTCATTCTCATAATCTAAGATCTTTTGACTTAGAAGTTTCTAGCAAATTTTCCCTGCTTTAGGCCCAACTTTTCAATATATCTTACCATGGAAACAACTTGAGTTATTTGTTCTTCTGATTAATTAGGTTCTAGATAAGACATTTAAACTGCCACTGGATGAAATACAAATTTTATCATATCATTTTTAGGAAATTGGGTTCATTGTAAAGAAAAAATGCATTTTCACTTTTTTTAATAATTAATCTTTACAGCTTATAAAGTAGATATTAGATCACAGATGCTGAGATTTTTAAATTGTACAGTCTCAGTTTTGTATAGTGAGAGTCTCCTGCAGTTCATTGCATTGGGACACAAGGTCATACTCCAGTTGTCATGTTAGTGTCCTGTGTGCCCATGTGACTTCCTTAGATAACTCCCATTGGTATAAACCTACAGCTCTCAATGTTTTTGTTCACCCAGAAGATCACTTCATTCCCAGATTGTTCAGAACACTACACAAGACTGACAAAAATCTGACTATACAGATGGATAAACCACATGGGGCTTATTAGGATGAGATAAAGATAAAAGAAGATCATGAAGCATAGTACAAGCTGCAGTTGTTGAAAAAAAATCAATAAAAAGAAAAACATGGGCTTTGAAAAAATGAGATTGTATGTATTTTAAAGATATTAAAACAAAACATGGCTAAGGAGTAAGCACAACAAATATGTATTAATAGTTAGCATAATACTAGATGATAAGATGAAAGATTAGAAATGAACAGAAAATCTGGAAACACAGTGATGCATTTCTGCTGCAGAATGTACTTAATGGTGACACTGATACACAAAACATTCATTTAAGCAGGAGTCTCAATTAGAAACAGATGTTGTGTGATTCTTTTCAATTACAACCTAAATTGGCTTATTTATCAGGCAATTTTTCACCAAAGTTTGTTTTTGTGAGATGAATTTGTTTTGTTTTCTCATCCTTATAAGAAGTACTGTTCATTGCCATCTTATGCATTTAGTCTCCAGGTTACATTTCTGGATAATTGTCATTGTGTTTGATAGAGAATTGTCTCCATAGAAGTAAATATATCTTCTATCACTTTCCTTGCTCTCTTGGTTAATAAACAATATCAAATATGTCTCTTCCTCCTTTTTTCCAGTCATTTATCATCTCTGAGTGTCAGATTTCTCATAATACCTCCCTTTTTCAAAATCAATGAGATAGGCCAGATGATTTTGATTTTCTTGGGTTTTTACAATATGTATAATTATTGCTTAATGAAATTCTCATATGAACATCAATCTGCATAATCATTATGGCTTCTTTTGGTTTGAGGAAATAAAGATGAAATCAATTTAGTGCAAAGAAAGTGAAGTTTCTTGTAACAATACAAAGGCTTATAAGAAGTATAGAAGTTTATATATAAACTTTATATAAGAAGTTTATATTGAAGTATAGAACATTTCCAGACCTCAGGAGAGCTAGAAATAAGAAACAGGAAGTTCTTTATGAACTTGGCCATTCGTTGTCTAACAATGTCAGACTCTTTCTCCTATGGCTCTTTTCTGCATCTTTCTCCATTTTCTTTCTTCTTTTGCAGGCTGGCTTCTTTTTTATTCAAGCTCCCCTCTTTTTTACTTCATACAAGCAGTGTAGCCCTAGTTCTATGTCGTGACCTTTGCACTTGGTACTACAGCTGCTGTATCAGATCCTTTTGTAGTTGTTGATTCACTAAGTCATTTCTAATTCTTTGTGACCCTATAAACTGTAGCCGAGCAGGCTCCTCTGTCTATGGGATTCTCCTGGCAAGAATACCTAGAAAACTATACAAAAAAGATCTTCATGACCCAGATAACCACAATGGTGTGATCACTCACCTAGAGCCAGACCTCCTGGAATATGAAGCATCACTACGAACAAAGCTAGTGGAGGTGATAGAATTCCTGTTATTTCAAATCCTAAAAGATGATGCTGTGAAAGTGCTGCACTCAATATGCCAGCAAATTTGGAAAATTCAGCGGTGGCCACAGGACTGGAAAAGGTCAGTTTTCATTCCAATCCCAAAGAAAGGCAATGCCAAAGAGTGTTCAAACTACCACACAATTGCACTCATCTCACATGACAGCAAAGTAATGTTCAAAATTCTCCAAGCCAGCCTTCAGCAGTATGTGAACCATGAACTTCCAAATGTTCAACCTGGATTTAGAGAAGGCAGAGGAACCGGAGATCAAATTGGCAACATCTGCAGGATCATTGAAAAAGCACAAGAGTTCGAGAAAAATATCTACTTCTTTATTGACTACGCCAAAGCCTTTGACTGTGTGGATCACAGCAAACTATGGAAAATTCTTCAAGAGATGGGAATACCAGGCCACATAATACCCTGCCTCCTGAGAAATCTGTATGCAGGTCAAGAAACAACAGTTAGAATTGGACATGGAACAACAGACAGATTCCAAATTGGGAAAGGAGTACGTCAAGGCTGTATATTGTCACCCTGCTTATTTAACTTATATGCAAAGTACATCATGCGAAATGCCAGGCTGGATGAAGCACAAGCTGGAATCAAGATTGCCGGGAGAATTATCAATAACCTCAGATATGCAGATGACACCACCCTTATGGCAGAAAGCGAAGAACTAAAGAGCCTCTTGATGAAAGTGAAAAAGATGGCTTAAAGCTCAACATTCAGAAAACTAAGATCATGGCATCCAGTCCCATCACTTCATGGCAAATAGATGGGGAAAAAATGGAAACAATGACAGACTTTATTTGGGAGGCTCCAAAATCACTGCCGATGGTGACTGCAGCCATGAAATTAAAAGATGCTTGCTCCTTGGAAGAAAAGCTATGACCAACCTAGACAGCATATTATAAAGCAGAGACATTACTTTGCCAACAAAAGTCCATCTACTCAAAGCTATGGTTTTTCCTGTGGTCATGTATGGATGTAAGAGTTGGACTGTGAAGAAAGCTGGGCACCAATGAATTGATGCTTTTGAACTGTGGTGTTGAAGAAGACTCTTGAGAGTCCCTTGGACTGCAAGAAGATCCAGACTGTCAATCCTAGAAGAAATCAGTCCTTCATATTCATTGGAAGGACTGATGCTGAAGCTGAAACTCCAATACTTTGGCTACCAGATGCAAAGAACTGACTCATTGGAAAAGACCCTGATACTGGGAAAGATTGAAGGTGGGAGAAGAAGGGGATGGCAGAGGATGAGATGGTTGGATGGCATCACTGACACGATGGACATGAGTTTGAGTAAACTCCAGGAGTTGGTGATGAACTGGGAAGTCTGGTGTTCTGCAGTCCATGGGGTTGCAGTTGGACACAACTGAGTGACTGAAATGAACTGAACTGAACTGAGCTATTCCCTTCTCCAGAGGTTCTTCCAGGCTCAGGAATCGAACCTGCATCTCCTGCATTAGCAGACAGATTCTTTAGTACTGAGCCAACAGGGAAGCCCATCAGATCCTTTATCCAATAGCAAATTTCTGGGAGAGGATTCTGATTGGCCCATCTCATCTTCTTGAGTCAGGCACAAGTTTATCACCTGCCTATAAATCATCTGGTCTTAGATTAGATATCTACTCTTCATTCCAAAGGTGGGAAGAGGGCAGAATCGTGTGATATAGAACATGGTCACACTCAGCAGGAACTGTAGGCAGGGCAGTTTACCACAGAAGTTTCTGTAGAAGTGATGCACAGCTCAACTACAATCAGTTTTGGGGGAAAGCAACCTAAGTTTTGGAAAGAGTGGATCTCAGAGTTCAACTAAGATGGCATAAAAGTTTTATAAGGAACAGAGAAGTGTGCTTGGGACTCCTTGTGATGCATAATGTGCAATCAAATCAATGAAATATAAGATACAAATGTGTGCAAGGGCTTTGGTTCTTATATATATGTAAGTTCTCCCTCTTTTGAAAAGGAGTTTGAAAAGGAGGGATTGCTCATATGATCCTTCTGAGTAGATGCAATATTATTAGTGTTAAATAAATATTTTGTCTCTTCACTATTGAATTAGAGTTGTGTGCTGATTGTGGAGGCAGCTAATAAGAGACTTTCACTTTTCTAGCCCACTATGCAGTCTTCTTAGAGCTCATTTTATTAAAATATATACCTCAATATACTTGCCAAAACCATATAACTTTTTCACTCTTCTGATGCTAGATAATTAAGGAATTTTTGTCAATGATCTCTAATGTTAAAGCGGCAAATTATGAACCATCTAGTGTTAGCATTCCTTACACAAAGTTTTAGGAATATATTAAAAGTTTGAGTAGACATGTTGAAGATATTATTTTACTAATAATACAGTTATCTCACTGATACTAGAAAGGAAGATATTTTCATTTAAGGCAGAGTTCATAACCTTGACAGTATTGACACTTGGAGTCAGTTAATTCTTTGTTATAGGGGATGCATGGTGCAGTGTATTAGGCTGGGGAGCGTATCTGGCCACTACCCATAGATGCTGGTGTTACCAAGTCCAAGTTCTTACTGGTCACAGCACAACAAACCAATAAATCAAAAGGTGAAGTATTAGGGCAAGGAACAGTGACTTCATTCAGAAAGCCAGAAAACTGCGAAGATGGCACACCAGTGTCCCAAAGAACCATCTTATTTGAGTAAGAATCCAGGCTTCTTTTATACTAAAAGGGGAGGCGGTGGGACTGGTTGTTGTAGACTTCTTGATGCCAGAATCCTTTGTTTTTTCAGCTGTCAACATAGGTCTGGTCACCATGGTTCCTGTAAACCTCCAACAAGACAATTGTTATGCTCTGCTCTGCAACTTTTCATCTCAGTATAAATGGAAAAGTGTTAAAGCTTCAAAGGTCAAGCCTATGAGGCAGATTATGAAGAAGGGCTATTATGTATGTTTCATGCTATACGAAACAGTCTTTTACAAAGGTGCAGAGCCAGCATGACTCAGCACCAGCAGCAGGGCACAAAGATTAAAGCTGAAAGAATAGATCCCGTATGGAGTCAGGTTTGTTCTTCTCTGTGATATTAGCTGCACACAGAGTATTCTCAGTTGTGACAACTAAAACTGTCTTCAGACATTGTGAAATATTCTCTGGCTAACAAAATCATCCAGAGTTCAAAACTACTGCTCTAAAATGAATGTTCCCCTTTTCTATCTGACTCGTTTCACTAAACATAGTACCCTCTAGGCCCATCCATGTTATAAATGGCAAAATTCCATTATTTTTATGGCTGAGTGACATTATATATATATATATCCATATCCATTTATCTGTTGATGGACACAAGTTGATTACATATCTTGGAAAGACAAATACTGTATGTTGTCACTTATGTGTGGAATCTAAAAAATAAAATAAAGGAATATAACAAAGCGGAAACAGACTCACAGATATAGAGAATAAACTAGTGGTTACCAGCAGGAAGGGAGAAGAGGGGAGGGGCAAGAAAGACAGGTGTAGGGGATCAAGAGGTACAAACTTCTGTGTATAAAATAAATAAGATAGAAGGATATATTGTGCAGCACAGGGAATATCACAAATATTTTGTAATCACCTTAAATGGAATATAATCTATAAAAATTTTGAATCATACGCTGTAAACCTGAAACTAAATTGTGAATCAACTGTACTTCAGTAACAATAAAAGTATATAAAAGAATATTACCTTTATTCTCCAAAAGGACTGCTTTCATTTATTAGAAATATTTTCTTATTTCTTTAAGCATTTTTAGATTTAAAAAGGATGGGTTTTGGAGATAACTGACTTGATATTGTTTATCCTGCTTTTCTTCAATGAATCAAATTCTCTCATGCCTGAATTAGCCTGACCAATTTCATTAGGAATCTCATACCAGTTAATCCCATTAATTTGCTTCAGTGTCAAAGAATCTCCTATGGCCCATAGTTTCTAAATATGTCATACTTTCTGTCAAGGAGTAGCTTGCACACTTGAGAAAGGTAGTTGAACAATATCATACACCTGAAAGAAAAATGATTTTAGAGTTCTTGGCCAAAGTATAAAAACCTTTCATTTCTTTCTGAAAAATTTCCATCCTCCCTGGAGTGCTTACACTTTGACCTAATGAAAAATTAGTAGAAAATCTGTTGTATCAGAGAAAAAAAAAATACAGCAATTTTAAGCCTTTCTTTTCCATCTAAAAAATAGACTACACCAAAGAATACTTAGGCTTTATTATAAGCAGATATGACTGTAAATATTTATACTAAAGTGCAGATAAAAAAATAATTTATTTAAAATTCAGTAAGTAGTTTCCTAGAGATGTAAACATAAATTCTCTTAGGGAGAATTGCCTATATCATGAGGTGGTGAGAATGAAATGTAATAATAGATATGAAGCTCTATGGAAACCACAGAGCATATAGCATTTTCTAGAAAGAAATTATTATCATGCTTGTGGTAAAATATGCATAGGAAGGATATATTACTCTGTTTTAAGTCTTTCCACATTGTGCATAATTATCATCATGATTATCATTAGTTTCAAAAAGTTTTTTGAAGGTTATCAAACTCATGGGTCCATATTTGCATTTATCATAGAATCAGGTCCTAGATTAAGATGATAACCCTAGAAATGCATAAGAAGAAAAGTCCTAAAAGGTACTTGTTCTGCATCACCCACTTCCTAGAGTTAAATACCAGCATCCATGGATGAGAAAGAAGGCTGAGCACTGAAGAATTGATGCTTTCCAACTCTGGTGCTAAGGAGAAGACTCTTGAGTGTCTCTTGGACTGCAAGATCAAACCGGTCAATCCTAAAGGAAATCAACTCTGAATACTCATTGGAGGGACTGATGCTGGAGCTGAAGCTCCAATACTTTGGCCACCTGATGCAAAGAACTGACTCATTCAAAAAGACACTGATGCTGGAAAAGATTGAGGGCAGGAGGATAACGGGGCTACAGAATATGAGATGGTTGGATGGCATCTTGACTCAATGGATATGAGTTTGAGCAAACTGGGAGATAGTGAAGGACAGGGAAGCCTTGGGTACTACAGTCCACGGGGTCACAAAGAGTCATACTACTGAGCAGCTGAACAACAACAACATAAATTTCCACTGAATGATTTCTTATTGCCCATAGAGTAAATTACTGCTTTAATTGGGAAACATGGTGTGATGTTTAGTCAATATTTATTGAAAACAGAGTGAGTTGTATAGAGCAAAGATCTCAGCACATGTGTGTAGTTCTTTCTTTACAGAAAACAAGATTTTCCAGAAAGGGAAAGGGAAAAGTACACACACACACACACACACACACACACACATGCATGCACTTAATTTATGCGGAGGTTACTCAAGTTGACGTTATTTTCTCCTTCCACTTGCCATTGTTTACTTACCACAAGCATATTTTAATTATCACATTAGTTAATAGAATATTGTCATTATAATCATTTGTACTTTACAATAAGTTTTTCCTCATCACACATTAAAACTCCTTTTAATGAAGAGACTGTAGTGTAAGGATTTTTCCTCATAGTCTTATTGTGAGGGAATCCTCTGCAGCACTTGAGAGAGCTGGAGGTTAATGAGTATTCAGCATGAGTAGTGAAACATGTAACCCGTTGCTGGTCATGCTGATCCCTGTGACAATGTTTACAATAATGTATCTTGAGGTAGCTATTAGTTGTATTACATTGTCTGAATTACAAACAAGACCCCAACAAGACTTACAACACAGACAAGCACTTATTTTCATGGTTACTGGGGTCTTTCTGCCTACAAGTTCTTTTATAAACATCTCTTTAAAAGTGGCAATGCCTATGAAAATAAATATGTACATTACAAGTAGTTTGGAAGTATATTAATCTTTAAACAGCAGTGAATAATCCTGAAGATAATATATTTGTTTAGCATATTAGTTTCTAAAATACCTGCACCCTAATTTTCCTAAGCAATGTTTTCAATAAGCCAATAAAATGCTATTATTTTTATTTTAGAAGTGAGACATTGGAGATAACAGTGGGTTAAGTTAGTAGCTCACAGTTACATAGCTCTACAAGTGGTAGATTTTGGCATCAAGATGTTTTAGAATCTAAGGCTCAGAATCTGTCCAATCTATTGTACTCCAAAAAGGTATGATGTTTACAGCTTAAAGAGGATGCAAATGAGAATGTCAGCAATTGAGAAGAGAAGTGTACATAACCCTGTAGGTTCTCTTTTTCAGTTCTCCTTTAAGTGAAGATAGGGTGGAAGGAACTTTCAGATCTATAAAAGGGATATTGTATGATTAATAGTGAGCAAATGTCCTTCTCACTGAACATGAAAGTTAAATTATTGTAAGTTTGTTTCTGACTAAACAATGTAAACATTCTTGAATATAGTGGTTAAAGGACATTGGAACTCATTGTCCAGAATAAATATTGAAGACAATATCATTTAGGATATTTCACAAATGTATTAATATCCATATAGGGATCTAGATGAAGGACAGTTGACCCAGATGTAAGACATGAGCAGAGTCAGCGAACCAGTGAAGTTGCTCAATCGTGTCTGACTCTTTGCGATCCCATGGACTGTAGCCTACAAGGCTCCTCCATCCATGGAATTTTCCAGAGTACTGGAGTGGATTGCCATTTCCTTCTCCAGGGATCTTCCCAACCTGGGGATCAAACCCAGGTCTCCCACATTGCAGGCAGACGCTTTATTGTCCGAGTTACCAAGAAAGCCTGAGCAGAGTCAATGTTTCTCAAATTAGTTCAGTCACTCAGTCGTGTCCAACTCTGCGATGCCATGGACTGCAGCATGCCAGACTTCCCTGTCCATCACCAACTCCCGGAGCCTACTCAAACTCATGTCCCTTGTGTTGGTGATGCCATCCAACCATCTCATCCTCTGTCATCCCCTTCTCTTCCTGCCTTTAGTCTTTTCCAGCATCAGAGTCTTTTCCAATGAGTCATTTCATCACATCCAATGTATTGGAGTTTCAGCTTCTGCATCAGTCCTTCCAGTGAATATTCAGGACTGATTTCCTTTAGGATCGACTGGTTGGATCTCCTTGCAGTCCAAGGGACTCTCAAGAGTCTTCTTCAACATCACAGTTCAAAAGTATCAATTCTTCGGCACTCAGCTTTCTTTAGAGTCCAACTCTCACATCCATACATGACTACTGGAAAAACCATAGCTTTGACTAGATGGACATTTGTTGGTAAACTGATGTTTCTGCTTTTTAATATGCTGTCTAGGTTGGTCATAGCTTTTCTTCCAAGGAGCAAGCGTCTTTTAATTTCATGGGCTTCCCTTGTGGCTCAGCTGGTTTCTCAAAGAGTTGTATGTGTATATATATGTGTGTGTGTGTGTGTGTGTGTGTGTATATATATATATATATATATATATATATATAAAACAATGGCAGTATACAGAGTTGTGCAGGAGTTATATTGTGTTTCTTAATTGTTGCTAATGCATTCAGCTAAAGCTATTGACAGATAAATGTCCTTTAAAAGAAAAAGTGAACCATCTTTTTTAATGATATTGGGACCCACAACTTAAGCCTTTATGATGTTATTGTGACCTCATATTCTTTTAATGGACAATTTGCCTGGTGGCTCAGATGGTAAAGAGTCTGCCTGCAATGCAGTGGACCTGGGTTCCATCCCCGGGGTTGGGAATGTCCCCTGGAGAAGAGAATGGCAACCCACTCCAGTATTCTTGCTTGGAGAATCCCATGGACAGAGGAGCCTGATGGGCTACAGTCCTTAGGGTGGCAAAGAGTCAGACAAGACTGAAGCAACTGAGCAAGCACACACACCGCTCATGTCCGTTCTCAGGCCAAATGAGTATCTCCATCCACCTGTTCTACATAAACTACTTTTTACGATTGATAGACAAGTCATAATTTGCTATAAAAATCCAGATAATGGAAACTGATAACCTTTATAAGGCAAACAACGCTATTCGTTCAGAAGGTATTTTGCAGTTTAGAGCACATCTTTTCCTTATAAATGCACCCATTTTTAGTTATTATTTAACATACTCCTTCAAAACAGTACTATAAATACAACATCCAGGGGTAGATATTTGTGAACATAAATCTCTAAGTACAACTTCCCTTAACGGCCTTCCTGTGATTTCATGACCTTAACTTCAAACGTTAAAATTCAATTAAATGGATTTACTCTATATTGGTACAAATGCTTCTGCATGCTCTAGTACTTCTAACCTGTTGGTTGCCTTATACTTGGAGGTGCAACTCACAGCATATTCAAATGTAACCTCATAGCGGGCCTGAAGAATGCTAAGTCTCTGGGCATCCACAGTACCACATACCATCAGGTTCTTAACAAAAAGGTTTTTAGCTGAACTGAAGAAAATGATGATGATGATGATGGTAAAATTCTTTTTTTTTTTTTTTGGTTTCCTTTCTTTTACAGGATTATACTCTCACCATGTATTTCCAGCAGTCTTGGAAAGACAAAAGGCTTTCTTATTCTGGAATCCCACTAAACCTCACACTAGACAACAGGGTGGCTGATCAACTCTGGGTACCAGACACCTACTTTCTGAATGACAAGAAATCCTTTGTGCATGGGGTTACAGTGAAAAATCGCATGATCCGCCTGCATCCTGATGGAACAGTTCTCTACGGACTCCGGTAAAGAGTTTTGTGTTTCATAGTTTATTGCTGTGCATATCGTTAACTTTTACTTTTGGAAATGCGCAGAAGGGAGAAAGTCAAGTAGGTAAATATGTAGACTCTCTAATCTTGATGATAAAATTATATTAAAGTTCAGAAAAATCTCTTTAGAACTATTTGAGCTAAAGCTAGACAACTTTGTCCATCAAAAGTAAATGATTTGTTCTTATCTTTAAATAATAAACATAGTAATAGAAATATGTTTTTGCTAGATAGATTTCACATCTAGTTTATTCTTGGTTACATCTTCTTTAGGCAGTTGCTTGATTATCTCAGGTCTACCCAGACTGAATGTTTTCTGGGTATTCTGTGTAGCTACTTGATTATGAAATTATTATGAATTTGGAAACAATATTCTGAAGAAATTGGAAAATATTTTGTTGGTGACTCTGAGAAGATTCAGAGTGATTTCATTCCCTTAAATTTATGTGTTTCCACTTTTTTTTTCATATATATGATCCACTTTAAGTTGATTGTTCTGTTTCTTATGAGGTAGGGGTTGAAGTTCATTTTTTTCCATATGGCTATCCAGTTATTCTAGCCCTATTTATTGAAAAGTCTTTGCTTTTCGCATTAGACTGTGTTGGTACCTTTGACTGGATGAGTGGGGTCTATTTTTAGGTCCTATTCTGTTCCTTTGTTCTCTATGTCCATCCTTAGACAGTATCACACTATTTAATTACCATATCACACTATTTAATTACAATATCTATAAGGTAAGTCATGAAGTCACATGTCTTTCAATTTTATACTGACTGTTTAAGATTGTTTTGGAAATGCTAATACCTTTGCATCTCACTATATAACTTCTAGGATCAACTTCTCGATTTTTATCCAAAAAAGTCTGCTGGAATTATAATTGAGATTGTATTGAATCTCTACATCAGTGCAGAGAGAATTAATTTAAAGTTATGAAGCTTTTTAATCCATGAATATATCTGTATTTATTTATCTTTTTCTCAGCAATATTTTTCATCACACTGTGTTTGTTTATTTTTTTAAGAATCAAGTATAAAAGAGGTCTTGTACACTGATAGAGGTCTATTACTAACCTTCATGTAATTAAGTTTACTAAAACTTTTAGGCTACAATTCAAATCAGCTTCCAGTTTTACCAGAAAATATCTGAATTGTAACATATTATTGTAGGATATGAAGTGTGGTGGTTCTTTAATCTTTGTTGTCACCTTTTGTGATCCCTTTGAGAAGCTGATGAAATTCTCCTATTGTTTTAGAGTGGTCATAAGTCCCCTAAAATCCTTTTATATAGCATCAATGCCAAGGTAAAACTGTACTTAAGGGCCAAAAGTGTATAATTAACGTGTATCTGATATCTGAAAACATATGCAAGTAAAAAGAATGCATCTGTGATAAAACTTTTGAACTTAACCTAATGGTTGGTTATTTAGTTGATGGCTTTGGTCTTCCTTTGCACAGTGACATAGTATCAGTTGATCTTGGCAAAATGATCTTTGGAATTTTCTCACCCTTTCAGTACTCAGTTCAGTTCAGTTCAGTTCAGTCACTCGGTCGTGTCCGACTCTTTGCGACCCCATGAATCCCAGCACGCCAGGCCTCCCTGTCCATCACCAACTCCCGGAGTTCACTCAGACTCGCGTCCATCGAGTCAGTGATGCCATCCAGCCATCTCATCCTCGGTCGTCCCCTTCTTCTCCTGCCCCTAATCCCTCCCAGCATCAGAGTCTTTTCCAGTGAGTCAACTCTTCGCATGAGGTGGCCAAAGTACTGGAGTTTCAGCTTTAGCATCATTCCTTCCAAAGAAATCCCAAGGTTGATCTCCTTCAGAATGGACTGGTTGGATCTCCTTGCAGTCCAAGGGACTCTCAGGAGTCTTCTCCAACACCACAGTTCAAAAGCATCAATTCTTCTGTCAACTCCAGTTAAAAATCTCTGACCTAAAGTCCTCTCAGAAAAAATAATGAAATAAACTAAGTCTCTTGAGTGCATTGATATTACTACAGATAAAATCTACTAATGCAAGAGCACAGTAGTAGTCATCAGTGATGGTCATACAATGGAAATCAGGTGTGATTTTTCTATTACCTATATAGCTTCCATTCTATATAACTAAGATTCAAAGTGATGAATTATCCTTATAAAGTTTTCTGGGAGAATACCTATTTAACCCATGACCCAACTTAGTAGGCTCATGGGCCACAATGTGTATATTCACTGTATGTGATTTTTCAACTGTATATTAAAAGTTTTTTTTTTTTAAGCAACTAGATGTTTTGCAAGTAAGAATGTGGGTGGCAATTTCAAATTTTTTTCTAAATTATTGGCAGTCTCTACCAATGGCAATGCTGCAAAAGAAGAAAAATAGTTGAGAACAATAAAGTTGAACATTTGAACCTCATTTTAAATTAAGATAACTGAGGCCCAAAAGGGGAAAGGGCCTAATCTAAGGGACAACAAATAATAGAATTAGGATTCAAGTCCAGATCTTGATTCCCATAAGAATGGTGTGCTTTTCTCACCCCACTGTCTTTCAGATACACTTAAAGTCAATACCTTCTTCCAAGTTACACAGCGTTGCTTTCTCCTCTTTGGAGCCAACCCATGACTTTGTAGCTAGGAGCCCGGCAACAGATCTCTCAAAGAAAACACAAATCCTTCATCTGTTACCTGATCTCTGATCTCTTTCTGGCATCAGTTTTCTCCATAAAAGCCTCACATTAGTTCTAATATTTTTCCCCTCCTCTGTCTTGCTATCTTTTCCCTCACAGATTAGGTTTTCTTTTCCCTAGAGGTTATAAATGTCCTGGAGAAACCATAAGGTATAACAAAGAAAGCATGGCAATCTGGAGTCAGAGGATCAAAGTTGGGTTCATTCTCTCACTGCTTGACCTTAAGTTATAAACTGACCGTTACTTAGTTTTATCAGGTGCAACAATGGACTAATAACATCTGATTCATTATTGGGAAGTTTTTATGAAATAATGAATATGTTGCTGCTGTTACTGTTGCTGCTGTTAAGTCGCTTCAGTCATGTCTGATTCTGTGCAACCCCATAGACGGCTGCCCACCAGGCTTCCCCATCCCCGGGATTCTCCAGGCAAGAATACTGGAGTGGGTTACCATTTCCTTCTCCAATGCATGAAAGTGAAAAGTGAAGTCGCTCAGTGGTGTCCGACTCTTAGTGACCCCATGGACTGCAGCCTACCAGGCTCCTCTGCCGTGGGATTTTCTAGGCAAGAGTACTGGAGTGGGCTGTTAATACATGTAAATACTAAGCTATATTTCTTTAAAGTCATTGTGCCTGATATAACCTTACTATGTTATAAGCCTTAGTGGAAAAGCTGTAGAGTAAGGGTGTTTCTCTAACTCCTACGTGTGTCAGTGACAGAGATACAGTTGTTCAATTAAGAAAGCATTCACTGAGTGCCTAGTATGTACAGTATACCTATTATTCTGTCCCTGGGATTAATTATCCAGAAACTGGGTAGAAATTTGTCATTGTGGCAGAGTGGAGACACCTGGGACTTTGAGTCAAAGACACATGTGGCCTGACTAGTTTGTACTCTTCAATAAGCTGTTTCCTCTATGAGTTTCAGATTACTCAGCCTTAAAGAGACAGGGATTGGACAAAATCATTCCTAAATTCTCTTTCAAATCTCAATTTCATTGCTTCTATGACTCTATATCATGGCTTATTCATTTTCAATCCTCTGATATAACATTTCCTCGGCTTAGACAGGACAATCTTCACTTTTTTCTTTGTAGTTGCCTTTTCAGGAATAATTGCCATTGTCGCTTCCTAAGCCCATGCACCATAAAATCCTTATAGTATAACATAGGTATTGACATAGTTATGACCATACTGATTCTAGACAAAGAATCAGGAGATTGAAACTTCTTGCCTTATCTGTAAGTCCAGCAAAAGTCATCATGAATTGAGACCATGTATCACTGGGGTGTTTTTTTTTAAGCAATTATGGTGTCCATGGGATTTTCTGAATGTACCTGAAAGGCCCTTTAATCAGGAAATCCAAAGTCCTAAGACCATATCATTAAATGGATTCCACATTTTGCTATATTCAAACTCAATGTGAAATGCTATAACTTAGTTTATATAAAGACACAAGAATAGTGTTAGCTGTTTGCTATTTTTGTGAACTCTGTCAAATCATATTTTACACACCAGAGACGGCACACAGTTCTGTAAAACCTCTAAAATAAGAGAATGGTGTCTAAAGAGGTCTGCTGCTACTGTGCAATAGGCATTCAGCACAGAGAAAAAAACCACATTCTGTTGTGCTTCTTAAGCTCAGATTTCCCTTGCTGCAACAAAATGTGTCATACCAAAAAATAACCCTGCAATCATTATTACTTCCTCTTCCACTTTGCCAGAAATCCATATAAAGGATGGAAGTCTGTGATGTGGTGTAAGATATGGCAGGCAGTGGGATTTGTCCATGAGCCACGAGGTCTCCACCCTGCTCCTCTCAAGGCATATAATGTCACTTCCTTTCTTACTCAAAGTGGAGGTATCAGCTGCCTCAGTGTCACACATCAAATCCTTAAAATTCTGTCTGTCCTCCCTTTCTTTCATTTAACTCTGAGGAATTTTCTCTCTTCTTTCTAAGGCTTATCTCTCCACACCCGCATTTAATCTTATTGTTGGACGCTCTTCAGATTTTGCTCTCTTCTTTATTAAATCTTCCCCTGCTGGCACCTTCACTTCTCTTTTGTCTTCAAGCACGACTCCTTGAATAGCTTTGGTTTCCTCTGTTTCCTCACCATCCATCTATTCTGTACTCTCCAAAGGCATGGCTCCCACCCCGGTTCCATTCCTAAAACATGTCAAAAATTACCAGAACTATTGCTGGTTCTCAGTCTATAGTCTTGACCTCTCTGGATGATTTTAAGAGTATTGATTGACCTTGAGTTCAGAATTCCCAAGCACAGTTTTTTTCATTATTCTTGTTCTGTCTTTTTGCTGCTCTATCAATGTTTTTTGTCTCTGGTTGTGAACTAGAGACGATTCCTTGAATTTTTAGCGACTCGTTGAATTTAACAGCTTAAATACCTTCAATATGAAATCATTGAGATGAGAAAAATATTTTTAATTGTTTGCCGAGCGTCTGTATGTGGAGGCTTGCCCTGACAGTTATTACTGACATGACCCCTATTTTGCATTATCTGTTTTCCCTCAAATCAGCTTTTCCTCCTTACCCAACTACTAACAAAAGACATCAGCCTCATAGTCAATAGACAGAGACGCGTAGGCATCTTTGACTCTCGACCTCTTTTGTCCCAAGATCCAATCTGATGCTTCCTCTCTATCTAGACCATTGCCATGTCCAAAGCACTTCCATCACCTCAGTTAACAGCTCAACTCTCTGTTACTTCCTGGCCAATTTCCTATTTTAATTTTACTTGTTCTCATTATTTTCATCATATTCTTCCTACCATGCATGTCAGATCATATCAATCCCACATTAAAAAAAGATAAAAACAAACCAAAACTATCTCTGCAGTCCCCATAAAATTAAGTTTTCATTCTCCTGTCTGGAAGCTGAGACCCTCTGCTTCTGCATATGACCAAAATGTCTTTCAAACATTTCCTTTCTTTATGAAGCCTAAACTTTTATAAAACAACTATTTCTCTAAACACATCTACTGCATTTCAAATTCAAGTAGATCCCAAATTTTTTATAGATCATTCTTATACTAAACTATTAGTTCTTCACTTGAAATTCACATTTAAGTGGGCATCCTGTATTTCATGTGGCAACCCTCCAGCCCTGCTGAAATGTCCTCTCTTCTTTATTCCCATATAGCTTCCCCTACTCCACCACTTCCTCATCTCTCTTCTTTCCTTAGAAGACTCTCTCAAACCCTATTTTTTTTTTCATGAGGACTTTTACAGTATTCTCAGCCAGATAAAAACTTGTTCTCATCTGATACCTTACTTCACTTTAATCTCCTAAAGGCCCATGAGATTTATAACTCTCTTAGGATGTATTATCTTTCCATGTCTTATTTTCCTGTGATGCAAACAAGATTGTATATTTGTTGAAAATGCAAACTGTATTTCTTTCACCTTTGTATCCTCTTTCTCAAGCCAAATAATGCTTGAAAAATTGAAATGAAAATTTGTGAGATGCAGTGACATAACTCATAACAGTGGTCAGCTGCAACATTTCCTATGTCAAAATGATGGCTTTTAACCAAAGGGCCATTATCACTATTAATGACCAGATGTGTTCTGCCTCTTGTCCAAACATGATCCAGCTGGCTGAAAAGCACAGATTGTCTCTGAGGCCTCGCCCTGTGGGTGCTAAAAGATTGTGTTTATCTTTCCTCAAAGATATAAGGCATGGAACAACCTAATTCTCAGAAGACGTTTAGTGGCGTATTTAACTGCCTTAAAATGCTCTTTGCCTCCCTCTCCTAACCCTTGCCTTGGCTTTTCTTTCAGACTTCCACAATGTTATTTTCCTGCATCTCCTATCAAAGGTGACCTTTCAAGGGCTACATGAGAATGAGGAATGGAAGGGGTAGTTTAAAGTTTTCCAGCTCAGTGTAGGCTCACACTGAGATTCCATATGTTGCAGAGTGTGTATGTGGGCTTGTGTGCACCCACTGTAAGCACATACAGAGTAGGATGTGCATGTCACAGCATTCTACTACTACTGATAACAACTGTATCAGGAATTCGAAGAATACCCAAGTATATAAATAACTGAAATTATCCTATACATCAAGCACTGCGCTAAGTGCTCTACCTATATTGTCATATTTAATTTTTACCATAAGACTATGAACTTTGTACTATTATTATTTTAACTTTACAGATATCAATAGTAAGAGAGTGAACCTAATTTTTCCTGTCTCATAATTTGTTATTAACTTTTTAAAAGCAGGTCCAAACATGTACACACCTTGCA
The DNA here is from genome assembly GCF_014754425.2 of Oryx dammah. Taxonomy (NCBI): domain Eukaryota; kingdom Metazoa; phylum Chordata; class Mammalia; order Artiodactyla; family Bovidae; genus Oryx; species Oryx dammah. The sequence goes on from NW_024070187.1 coordinate 65,212,965, forward strand.
TTTGGCTGGTAAATTTATCTAAATTTTCTTTTGCTCTAAATGTTTCCTATTTCTTTATTTTATCCCTAGAAAGTTTTTTTTCTTAAAGATCTGTACTGTTTTTTGTGATTGTTTTCACTTGTTGTACATGTGTTCTTGTATGCCCCGTGTATGAGGCTTAATCAGATCCAGATTAGTTATTTTGTTGTGCTTTGGTGAGACTGCTTCATAAGCCAGGCATATCATGTACTTTTATCAGAAGACATAAAATGCCTGCCTATCTCTGTTTTTATGATGTGAATGAACTTTGATATGCTGATTTAGGCAATGACAACCTGAATTATCCATTATCAAACTTCTATTAATTTTATATAACAGCATTTGTTTGCTAGGGCTGCTGTAACGAAATGAGTGACTTAGAAATTTATTGTTTCAAAGTTTTGGAGTCAGAAGTGTTGATTCCTATCAAGGGCTATGAGAGATGGATCTACTCCAGGTCCCTCCCCTTGGCATCCAGATGACCAACTTCAGCCTATGTCACTTCCTTCTGGTGCCACCGTGTCCCTTTTTATATAAGGACACCAGTCATATTGGATTAGGGCTTATCCTGGTGATCTACTTTAATTTGACTACTTCCGTAAAGACTTTATCTCCAAATAAGGTCACATTCTGAGGTACTGGGAATTAGGGCTTCAACATACGAAATTAGGAAGACACGATGCAGCCCATAACAGTAACAGTTTTAGCAGCCACTGATAATCTTTGCCCAAACCTATTTAGAGCTTACATGATGACTAAAGTTGGTTCAGTGAAGGTAAAATCAATGCTTGATGGCTCCCTTTATTTAGCAGTTTTCAAAACAAGTTGTTTCTCTAGAACTCCCCACACACGACCACTAGGTGTGACGTCTTGTTGTTTGTGTGTTTATCATTATGAAGTCACTGGTAATAACAAGTATGTCTGTATCAGTCCACTGCAGCTATTGTTATTTTTGATCCTGTTTGTCTTACCTTTGGCCAGCAGCAGCCCCTTTGAGTTGGCACCTGCATTCTTTCAGCATGACCTCAATAGTCCCTGATAGCTTCCTTGCCTTCTGGCACATCGGTTTGTATTGATAATTCTGTGTTCCAGAAGAGGATAAAATACATCAGGAGGTCATATTGATGTTTCTAATTCAAATTTAGAACTTCAGGGCTTTTATTCAGCCTCTTTGATTTTATTTTTTGTTTCTTTTTTCTTCATTGAACACATTGATTCTTAAGGTAATAACATGATTATTTATGTTGTCCTGCTATTTGTAATTATATCTATATATGTGTGAAAGTGAAAGTTGCTCACTTATGTCCAACTCTTTGCAACCCCACACACTGTAGCCCACCAGGCTCTTCTGCCCATGGAATTTTAAAGACAAGAAGACTGGAGTGGGTAGCCATTCCCTTCACCAAAGAGTCTTCCCAACCCAGGTCTCCTGCATCGCAGGTAAATAGCATTGCTATTTACCATCTGTGAATAGCTAATAGTATTTATAGTAGCTTTTAAACAGAAATATCACTTGTTACTCTCCTGTATTTAGCATTTTTTCCTGAAGATCATTTCTAGGAAGACAGTTGTCCATAGAAGATGCTTTTGTTGCTTACCATCATAGAAATGGAAATAATTAGAAGGGATACACAGCATAAATGGGAATAGTTCTGCCAAGTGTGTGCACTTTATGAAGTGTACACAGCTTTGTTGGGTTCTCTCATACATATCGATGACTCCAAACTCCAAAGAGATGCTTCTTAAGCTTCAAGTTTCAGAAATGAATCAAATGTTTACCCAAAGCTTGTGGCCTGATAGGGATTTTGGGAACTCCATTGCTGTATTTGCTTACTAGCTCTACTCTGAATCGATTTTTGTGATGTTCTTGACACTCCCTGACCATGAGCTGTGCATGAGAGTAAAATCAATGTCTACGCTTAATGAATATAAAAGAAAAACAGGGTTTCCGACTATTCCTTGCAGGATCATCTCTTCCTGCCTTGTTTTTCATGATAAAGCCATGTGAAAATTAGAAGCAATTATCTTGATAATATAGATTAAAAAACCACAACTCACTACTATTGATTTTTAAAGCAGTTTGGGGGTCCTAAATGTTTCATATTAACTTTCTATATTGATTGTACACCCTGAAAAAAAAAACCTCTTTCTTATAGACTTTCCATGTAGAGACAGTTATGATTACATTCTAGACTCCTGGGTAGATCTTACAGGGCTGATTGTGAAATAGGCTGGGAAAAAATATTGTTGAGTCGACTTCAGGGAATAAATATGTGGGCTGATGCAGTGTTTGCAGAGGAGGACTGGTTGATATTGACAAATGCGTTCTGTTAAGAGAAAGAAACGAGTTACTTCAAATGGAAGAGAGAAAAGCAGGGGATGCATAAAGAACAGGTAGCTCACTTTATTAGAGGAATGCCTGCAGACTCTATAATTCCCACCAAGGAAGACAGTATTTTTATTCCCCTCACAATGTGGTTGACTTATATTTTAGAATTTCGTCAGTGGAGTACAGAGAAAGCTACTTAAAATGTTCTCCAGTGAATACACTGTTATTTTTGCCTCTCAAAGTTTTTATTTTTAATACTCTTTATTTAGTTATATATGAAAAACTTTATGACTTAATGATTTTGTTAGGGTCTCCTTTTTAATAAACATGGTATTATGACTAATTCAAATACTAAATGAGCAATTTAAATAATTATACACTACTGATACTATTTTGTGGTCATGTGACCTGTGGATATGCCATTATGATTAAACCTCCATCATTAACTTGATGTAAAAGATTAAGTAAAAACAGTGACCATAAATTATCTAAAAAAGAAATATATCTCCTCAAATTCTTAATCTTGATTGAGTCAAGATTAATGTGGAATAATGTTAAATGTATATGCTCAGGAAAGAAGAAAAAATGAAAGAAACAATGAAGGAAAGGAGAAGGAAGAAAGGAAAGATGATAAGAGGGTGGAAAGGGAGACAAAAAAGGCAAGTAAACCCAATATCTTAGAAATATGTCATGAATTTTAGATCTTTGCTATAATGTTACCAATGACACCATTTCCAAGAGTGGTGGAATATTAGACTTTGATAATATCACGCTTCATTTACTTTGGAATTTTCTACCTGGCTTCTTCTATTCTCTTAATTCTATCCTGCAGCCCAATAGCAGACTTTTTTTTTAAATAAAGCACCATTGTGTAACACCTCTCTCCTGCTCAGGGACTTATTGACTTCCAATTACCCACCACACCAAAGCTTCTTTCCAGATATTCGTGACACTTTACAATTAGATTACCCTTGCCACACAGCCTCATTTAAGATCTTGACCAAGCATGAAGCTTTACACTGCAGTATGGTTTTCATTTCACTTTCCCTAATTATTAGACTGATTCTTATTTCCTAGCCTCTGGTCAGTTGTTCCCCTTCTTTTTAACTCAACAATGAAAAGTGTTTCCCTTTATTTTTGACTGTATATTGTTCATAGTCCAAGACCCAATTGAGAGATCACTTTTTTTTTTCTTCAAATCTTCACTACTTTAACCCTCATAGGTGTCCTTCTCCATAGTTATACAGATCTTGGAACCTCTTTCAATATAGCAATTATGAAATGTCCTCTCCAATTATCTATTGTTTCACATGTGTTAATCTCATCTCCCACCAAGCTGTGTAATATTTTTTTAAATAATTCATTTTTTATATTTCTTTACCCAAAGTGTATACAACAGTTAGCATATACTGAGGTAGCTCGGTGGTAAAGAATCTGACTGCCAATGCAGGAGACATGGGTTCCATCCCTGGATCAGGAAGATCCCCTGGAGAAGGAAATGCTATCTACTCCAGTATTCTTGCCTGGGAAATCCCATGGACAGAAGAGGCTGGAGGGCTACAGTCCATGGGGTCGCAAAAGAGTTGGACATGAATTAAACGACCTCAGAGCAAATGGTACACTTACCACTTTACTTATTTATTTTTAAACCTCAGTCTTGCTCTTAACGATATATCTCCCTAACTATGGTTTTTGTGTAGTCAGGTTTGCTAAATTTTAAGGGGAAAGCTTACCCCTATATGAAAATAGAAACAGTATGAAAATGAAATTTTTACATGAAAAAGGTTAATTCTAATGCTTAAGATTCTACTGTATCTCATGTGTAGAGGGCATCTGGCTAAGAGTGAGTGTAAAGCATGTTGAGATATGAGGAATATATACAATATTATGGGTGATATTTATTCTCTTATTGCCAACCGATAAGTATGTGCATCGATGTTTTCTCTCCAGAATATTTCTTTTAGAAAGCTATATGGTTAGTCCATTCTAAGGAAATATTCAAAGTATTTTCACAACTTCTCTTTAGGAATTTAATTTGAACCCTTGTCTAAATTTAAAGTAGTAGCAAATCATGACCTTGAAGGTGATTATTAGAAATAAATAAGAGTGGGAAATAAGTGAAAGTGGGGCTTCCCTTGTGGCTCAGCTGGTAAAGAATCCACCTGCAATGTGGGAAACCTGTGTTCAATCCCTGGGTTGGGAAGATGCCCTGGAGAAGGGAAAAGCTAAAAATAGTAGCAAATCATTACCTTGAAGAATATTATTAGAAATAAATAAGAGTAGGAAATAAACTTGTGAACAATATTATTGGTCAAAGCTGGGTGATACACACACATAACTAATTTTTGTTGTATTTCATCAAATAGCTATAACTAGCTATATTCCATGGAGAAGGAAATGGCAAACCACTCCAGTACTCTTGTCTGGAAAATCCATGGATGGAGGAGCCTGGTAGGTTGCAGTCCATGGGTTTGCTAAGAGTCGGACACGACTGAGTGACTTCGCTTTGACTTTTCACTTTCATGCATTGGAGAAGGAAATGGCAACCCACTCCAGTGTTCTTGCCTGGAGAATCCCAGGGATGGGGGAACCTGGTGGGCTGCTGTCTCTGGGGTCACGCAGAGTCAGACACTGCTGAAGCGACTTAGCAGCAGCAGCAACTATATTCCAAATGAGAACTGAAAAGTGTTTTTAGCTAAGGAAGTACACAAGTCAAATAATATTGTATTTCATCAATAGGATCAATTTTTTTGAACTTTCAATTTTATATTGCAGTGGTAAGGAACACACCTGCCAGTGCAGCAGACATAGGAGACTTGGGTTTGATCCCTGGGTGGGAAGATCCTTGAGGAGGGCATGGCAACCCACTCCAATATTCTTGCCTGGAGAATCCCATGGACAGAAGAGCCTGGTGGGCTATAGTCAATAGGGTTGCAAAGAGTTGGACATGACTGAAGCGACTTGTGTGCACACACATAGCCGATTAACAATGTTATGCCAATTTCAAGTGGACAGCAAAGGAACTCAGCCATATATGTACATGTAGTCATTCACTCCCAAACTCTTCTATCCAGGCTGCCACATAACACTGAGTAGAGTTCCCTGTGCTATACACTAGGACCTTGTTGGTTATCCATTTTAAATATAGCAGTGTGAACATGTCAATCACAAACTCCCTAACTATCTCAATAGGATCAGTTTAAGAGTCTAAACTTAACCATATTTATTATACTTATTATTTGCTTTCCCAGTAGTTCAGGTGGTAAAGAATCTGCCTGCAGTGCAGGAGACCAGGGTTCGATCCCTGGGTTGGGAAGACCCCCTGGAGAAGGGAAAAGCTACCCACTCCAGTATTGTGGCCTGGAGAATTCCATGAACTGTACAGTCCGTGGGGTTGCAAAGAGTCAGACAGGACTGAGCCACTTTCACTTGCACACTTTCATACTCATTTTTTAGCTCACATGATGTAATATGACCAGAACCAGATAGAACTATTCAACATCTGCCTTACTTCTATCCAATCAGATAAGATAACTACTAGAAATAGCACTGTTCTAACAGAAATGCAGGGTTCAGCACAAGGTCAGGTCTCATCTAGACTATTTTTTTTTTCAGTCCTCAATAATTTATTTTGAGAACAACATTGTCAATCCAGAGAAACAGAATGAGGATGGCAAAGGCCTTGGTACTCTGTCAATATGCAGATAATGAGGTTTAAATATGCTTTGAAGATTATCACTCTTAGATCTTTTTATCTTTAAAGCTATAGATGAAATGCTAATATAGTCACTTGTGTTTAAAAATGCAAAAACACAGAAACTACTGTTCTAAATAATATTTGAAGAAAACAGGAGGAAAACGTAGAGGAACTATGGAGGAAACTCATTTCACCCATGCTGAAAATAAGCCTAGATAAGGAAGAAGTATGATAACACACCTGAAGTATTTGAAAATCTGCTATTTCAAGGAAAGCTTAAATTTACCATGTATTGCTTCCAACAGAAGATCAATGGCCAACATGTGAAACTTTCAAGGAACATGTCAGTTCTATCTGCCTACCTTGTGAGCCTATGTGGGAAACGTTCACTATAAGCATTTATCTTATATTCAAAAATGGAATTAATGCCATGTTACTAGTATTTCTTCAGAAGTAGGTAGGCTAGTGGAAGGAAAAGACCTTGAGCTTTAGAACCAGAAGAACAAGCCTCACCATTTACTGATTGCATGCCTTAGGACCACTTACCCAACCTCTTTGAATCTCTCAACTTCCTCATTTATAAAATGTCTGTGATGGTATATCTTTCAGATTTTTGTGAGAATGAATACGTAAGGTGATACAAACAGTGTGTGTGTGTGTGTGTGTGTTTTGTTTTTCTCTTTCTCTTCTCTCACACTAGCGTCTCCATTACTAAAAATGTTTAGACAGAGCTAAAATACAGAACTAAAATAGAGTAGAAATACATGTCAAAGATACTACAAATGGGGTTCCACCCTGAATGTGAGATTGATTAAGTGGATTACTAGGTGTATTATAACTCCACATTGCTATAGAACTAAGGGAAATATTATTCATAGAGATTAAAAGCATGGGTGCTGGAGACATGCAGTCGTTGGGTAGAATCACGTACTTCTCCTCACTATTCAACCTTTGACATGTCAATCAACCTGTCTATGCCACAGTTTATCCAACCGAATTATTATTTAATGGGGCATGATTGCTGATATAATTAAATGAGAAATGCATTTAAAATGCATAACAAAGGGCTTGTCATATAGTAAGCACTCAATGAAAGTGAAAGTGAAAGTGACTCAGTTGTGTCTGGCTCTTTGCAACCCATAGACTATAGCCTGCCAGGCTCCTCTGTCGATGGAATTCTCCAGGCCAGAATACTGGAGAAGATAGCTGTTCCCTTCTCCAGGGCATCTTCCCAACCCAGGAATCAAACCCAGGTCTCCTGCATTGCGTCTGACCCACCAGGGAAGTCCAAGAATACTGAAGTAGGTAGTCTATCCCTTCTCCAGGAGATCTTCCCAACCCAGGAATCGAACCAGGGTCTTCTGCATTGCAGGTGGATTCTTTACCAGCTGAGCTACCAAGAAAGCCCAAAGCACTCAGTAAATGGTATCTATTCCTGTGCAGGTTCTTTACCACTAGCGCCACCTGGGAAGCCCATTCCTATCCTTAGGGACTGCTCCATGGGCTAAGAACCTATCTCTTTAAAGTCTTGTCCCATTTCCTTGGGAGGTGCTGCTGTTTTTGTGATTGAAGGGAAAACTCTTTCATGGCTCTAATAGAATCATTTGGATTAACTTTAGTGATATCTGGTCCTGGCCCTTTAGAATCTAGGTTTGTTCAAACTGGACAATGAAGAGGCATTTCATTCTTTTCTATGCTCTGAGTTTTTTGTCATTGGATTAGTGGAGCCAGAGAAGAATGAAGCCATTATCTTCGTGCAGGAAACTGTTATTGCTCATTATTTTCAGTATTATGTACTTTCCTCTTTTGTGTCACAGGATAATTCTGTACCAAGGATACTGTATGTGCTGAAAATATAGAGTCACTTTTATTCACCCCATATAAAAAGGCAATGAGGGATGCCATTTTTAGAAAAAGATAATCTTTGAAGATCAGCCTCCTTTGTGTCTTTTATCTAGAAATACACATGCCAAATGAGATGCCAAAAGATTTGGTTTCTGCTAAGAAGCTTAAGAAAAGTAGGCACTATGGTTGAAAGTATATAGCATTTATGGTTTAATACAGAGAAAATGTAGTGTAATGAGTTGCTTTGTTCCACGCTCCACTTTCATGTTCAATTTTATCTCCAACTTTATTGTCAAGAAATTTAAAATATTACTACTACTTCATGACTGTGAGAAAATAGATCATACTCTTGTCATTTTCATTCTCTTAAATGGATGCTTTACTTGTTTTCAGTGTCTGAGGAGGAGACAATAGCAAAATAATTAGCCTATACGATATGCCTTAAAGAAAATAGACAACTAACGTTCAGTCAAGTAGGTATGGTGCTAACAGAGTCATGTCTGGAATACCCCAGGGTCTGAAATGGTTTTGACCTTTAGGAGCTGCAAGAACAAATTTGGGAAGAGGTACCTAAATGCTCAGCAGTCTGTGCACTGATTCAGTTCCCTGGTTGTCGTCCTTTTCCCTATTAAGGGAACCAAAAGTTGACATTGGGATCAAATAAGCCTAGACTCTGAATCACGGTGCATCTGCTAGGACTTTGGGATCCATCCACTAAGGGAAGATTATGAATTTAATTTCAAGTTTGGAATTTAAGGAGATCTCAGTCCTCCTCTATAAGCCAGAGCCACTGATGAACACCTGGAACACAGCAAAACACGTTTCCTCCCTGTTGCATATTCTGTATTTTCTTTCTATTCGAAATGTTGTACAAGCAGAGTTGAAGCTCCTCATTGTTCTAGCAGCGCTTCAGGAACAAAATCATAGGTACCGGTGGTAGTAATGTGGCTTCCTCTGAAATTACAATAGAATACCACAACTGGTATGGCAAATGAAGTCGAAGGTAATTCTAATTAAGTTATCTGAGCCTCTGGGGGGGACCATGCCCCTGCTTATTGCTATGTGCCTACTTTTAAGAACTGGAGGGCAGCATTCAGCAGTAATTACAAGCAAACCCTCAGCAGAAGACACAGAAAGGTTTAACCTGGCCATGCTGCAAGGTAGGTGATCAGCTTTTGGCAATATCCTCAAACTTTATGAATCCCAGCTTTCTGCTTTGAAATGTGGAAATTGAAAATAGCAGCTACTTCATCGGGCTTTCCAGAGAATTAAAGGTGAAAATGCATGCAAAACAGTATATAGCCTGGAACGTTAGGAAAAATTCAACAAATAAGTATTGTCATTATCATTAGCTGGTTTATTATTTCCACCCTAAGATTGTTCAGTGGAAATAAGAGATGTGCTTTATCCATTAACTAGTCAGTTAACCTATGTATTTGTTTAACACTTCACTCTCCAGATACTGTTGAGAAATCACTGTACTAAGTGCTGTCATAACAAAAAGTTTCAAGATCATTAAAAAGGAGAGGAAAAAAAGAGTGAGGCATCTTGTTTCTAGGGTGCCTCTTCATCCATCACCCAGCAGCATAGGAGAGACGCTCCTTATGGTTAAATCATCTCTTCCCCACAAGGAAAATGCATCGAAATCCCGAGACTGGCATTAACATCTCTGATGCTCTGAACAGACACTCTACTCCAACCCATGCAGTAGAGAGCAGGTACTTTTATATTATTTTTTCTTGAGAGTTCGGGCGCTAACAAAGAATGGCTATCACGTTTTAAAAGGATCTCCTTTCACAGATACACACAACAATAACACAGAAGCACAGGGGTTAAGTCACAGTCGTTTGTTTTGCTTAAAATTTTTATTCAAAGAAAGAGACTCCCTGACAGAGGGAACATACTTTTATACAGGTGTATTGTGGTCACAGAGCTGCTGACCTAGTAAAAAAGATGTCTTCCAGCAAACACTGTTCCCAAGTAAATTTCTACTGTGGATATTCTGCTTTCTCATTGACTTACTTGGCTGGAAATATTATTTTTTGGATGTAGTAAGCATCATGTTAAAATTGAAGCAACACATCAAGATGTTATATGTTCAAATGGAGAAAAATACTTCTGATAAAATAATATTAATGTTAAAAAAATGACTAAGGTATCATTATAAGAATATCATAAGGTATTCACATCACAAGACAAAAATAATAACAACTATCCTCTAAAAAGTAGCCATTTGCCTCATATTATTTTCATACTGTTTCTATTCTAGAGAAGGCAAACCTCCAAACAGTTATTTGGCTGTCTTTAAATTCTCTTTGAATCAACTTAGCATTTGGAAGTTTACATTTAAATGGGCTTACTTTTCAGAGATTTCATTTGAGCTTTATGACGATATCTTTCTAAATATCTTATTGAATTCTCTATAGTTTTGGATGAGAAGTAATAAGATTACAATAGTCACAGCTTCTTTTATTAAGTGATATTAATTTCAAAGCACAATTATAATTTCATTAATATTTGCACCAGTTCTAGGAGGCAATATTATACTTCCTCTTACAACAAATGAGGAAACTAGAGTGCAGAGAAGTTATATAACTTACTCAAGGACACTTTACTACAAAGCCCACGAACTTTACCAGAACAGTATCTGGTCTCGTATTGGAGGTTTACCCCATTGTCTGTGAAAGTATCATTACCTGGCTATCAGCTAGTATACGTCTGAAAGACTACAGATGAATAATTTATCATAGATATCATCTGCTCTCTTTCTAGTTTAGTTATTAAGCTATTGACCAGTATTTTCATCAGGGATTGTTAAGACCTCACACATTATTAATCTTATCAAAGTTCATTTCATTGAAAGACATTAGCCAGCTTCTAGAATTTGTCTGTGATCAATCACTCCAGATGCTGCTAGTCATGTATTTGGGCAGTGCTGATTCTTTAGCTTACTCTTTTAGTTCAGAATCATGAATTAAATCATCCAAAACTAAGTGTAAAGTGTTCAAAAAAAGGCAGTTTATACACTGTGTGTCAAACTTTCAATACTCTGACAATCAAGTCTCTTTTGATTTTAGGAAAGTTCGTGAAAATAACAGAGTTTTCTGATGTTCACTTTGTAAGCATCTGTGAATGAGACATTAGCATGGTAACTGTCCTAAGATCACTGCATATATTTGTTATATTATTACTAATTTATGTTGTGTTCACTCTTGCTTCTTTAAATCCTCAACTTCCCTTTCATCTTATTTTTCTTCTTACTGGAATATAAGCAACAAGAATCTGGTTTATACATCAGGGAATATCTTTATTTCATCTGGTTCCTTTGGGTATAGAATTCTACTTTTAAAGATAATTTTACTTGGCACTTTGGAAGTTCTTTTCCTCTGTCTCTTAAATTGTATTACTAATTATTTTAAAAGAAAACCTCATTCTTTTTATTACACTTTAGAATTTTCTCTGTGTCATTGATTCTACACTGCTGTGACTATAATGTGCCTTGGTGTTGGGTTTTTTTGGTGATAATTTATTTCGTTTCAAGTATACTCACATTCTAAGATATTTTGTTTGTGTTGAATATTTTATTAATTCTAGTAAGTTTTCAGTTATTTTATCTCAAAATATTAGTTTACCACTACTCTCTTCATTCTCTCCTTCTATAGCTTTTATCAGGCTTATGATGAAGTTTCTGAATTCATTCTATTTATGTTTCTTAATATTTGTATTATTTCTGTGCTTCTATTTTTATACGGAATTCTAGAGCATTTCCTCAACTCAATTTTTCAATTCAACAGTTCAGGCCTCAGTTGTGTTCAAGGCTCTTTGGCTCATTATTTGGAACTTTCATTTCAAAAACAAGGTATCTTTAATTTCCATTTTTTCTAATGATTCTTTTCCATAATAATCTAAATAATTTTTAGTATTCCATCTATCCTTTTTCTCTTTTACCTATTTATGGTAATAATTATATATATACATACATACATATATATATATGTATATACATATATATATACACTAATTATATAATCTGAAGGCCTTTCAGATTGCAGTAGAACACAGTGGCTAAAAGTGTGAACACTGGACTTAGATGCTGCATTCTAATCTTGGTTCCACAGATTTGGTTTAGAATCTTTCCCCTCTTGAGTAGTTCTCTTTCAGTGTCATCTATAAGAGAGTGAAAGTACTAGTATCTATCTCATATTGTTGGTAAGACAAGGAACACACATACACACACATTTATATATACAGTACAGTGCTTGGTACATAATTAGTGCTCACAACTAGCTGCTATTGTGTTTATTATGGGGTTGCAAAGAGTTGGACACAACTCGGTGACTGAAGAATAATAATTGTGTTTATTATTATGGTTATGGTTACTCTTTCCTCAAGTGTAATCTCTTTATACTATTTACATATAGTATTTGTTTTCTCCGTGTTTTTAGTCAAGTTTGATTGTTGGCTCATCTTCCAAGGAGGAGTACTCCTTTAGGCATCCTGGCTTTGAATGACCTCACAGGAGAGGCATGTAGAAGCTTCAGTCCCAGACTTAATAGAGGGGAGTGGCTATATCCAGAAAGTAATCACATTTCCCTCTGTCTTCTGGACCAGGCACAATCTGCTTCTCCTCTAAAAGCATGGCGAAGAAGCAAATTATTCTTCCATTCATTTCTTCCGTGGAACCCCCACCTTTCCTAATTCTCCTAAACTTTGGAAATGGAGGGCCATGTAAATATTTTCCTTTCCCCCAAATACTGCTTATAAATAATTGGATGGCTCCTCTCTTTCAATAACCGTCTACACCATCTTTTTTCAGTCCTTACCAACACTGACTTATATCCCCATGAAGTTATGGGTACTTTCCAAAACAACTCACATTTTTCACAATTATGACTTTTCATTCTAGTCTACTTTCAATCCAATGGGTTCTACATCCAATTAGATAATACAATGGACCACTATGCTTATTTCTTTGATAGCAATAAGCATGCATAATAAATCATAGCCAAATGCTTCCATGTATAATCAAGTTATATGTAATTATAACTGAGGGTTGGCCTTTTGGATTAATGTTTAATTAATGATTAGTTAAAAGTATAATGTGCAAAAATGAATTAAGACAATTTTGTTCATTGTTCAGTAGGCATATAGAATAATATACTATGCGCAATGAATTATAGGTCTCTCAGGCAATGGCACCCCACTCCAGTACTCTTCCCTGGAAAATTCCATGGACGGAGGAGCCTGGTAGGCTGTAGTCCATGGGGTCGCGAAGAGTCGGACACGACTGAGAGACTTCACTTTCACTTTTCACTTTCATGCATTGGAGAAGGAAATGGCAACCCACTCCAGTGTTCTTGCCTGGAGAATCCCAGGGATGGGGGAGCTTGTTGGGCTGCCGTCTATGGGGTCGCACAGAGTCGGACACGACTGAAGCGACTTAGCAGCAGTAGCAGCACGGACCACTTAACTTCTAAGTTCGTTGACCTCCACCTCAGTTCATATCAAAAGCATACCAGAAAGTCTATAATTGATCTACATCCCTTGCTACTTTAATCTCTTCATCCAGTTTTCTACAAGTCTTCAATTGGAAGTTCTGCCTTAATGGTTATTCTAGTTCTTGGTCCCTTCCTGATTACTCACATCAGACTCTTATTCAGTCAGGATGCCATGATTCTCCACTAAACCTTCTACCCTATCCAGAAGGCTAGTGGCCAACCTTGGTTACTCTAATAATCTACTTCCTTTGTTTCCATTCCTAGATACCAAACCAACATTGGAGGAAACCACTATTTATCATCCACTTTTTCTACAACTCCCCCACTCTACCAAAACTGGAATCCTTTTACTCATTAGTCATCTATAATATGTTAAGTCTCCAACTAGATTATCCAGGTTACTGAGAGCAGAGACTCTATTTATACACATCTCTATCTCCTTAAGAATTGGTATATTAAAATGTATATTGTTTTTAAATGAATAAATGAATGATTACATGGATGAATGAATGGTTGGATGGACAGAGGAATAATTGGATTTTCCTCCAAAACAATAAGAACTTTGATGTTCCACCTCACCTTGCTTCCACCTCACAGTGAGTCATGCACAGTAGTGGTAGAAGAGCTTTTAGCCCTACACAAAAGCCATGTCAAGCCCTGCTCAGCTCAGTCCTTCCTCTGATTTAGTTTGGTTCCTTTTAACAACTTTGGTTGTAAATCTGTGAACTAGATCAGACTACAGAAGCCAGTCCCAGTTCAAAGGGTCAGATAGAAGATAAGCTATACTCAGCTGAGGTTACCTTGACTTGGTTTTGCTCCTTGAACAGCAAACCTTAAGGATACGGTTTGATATAACCATAGTTCCCAGGTGTCTCCCTTAACCATTACAATGATACAAAGTTTGGTGGCCTCAATGGTCCATGATGTAGAAAGAAACTTAAGACTAGAGACTCCCAGACATGCAGGGTTTTTAAATATTACATCTCTTAGGCAGTGTAGTTGGAGAGCATGTTAGGACTTGAAGATCCATCCTGTTACCACAAAATAATTACTTTCCTGCACTGTAGTTATGTGTTTCACTTTTTACTTCTTCCTGAGCCATAGCTTGTGTTACAGGGCAGACAAACAGACCTGCTTTCATTCCTCTAAGCATTAGATTCATTTTTAATTTAGTTTATTTACATGGTATCTAAAAGAATGTTCTGCTTATGTTCACAATGTTCTTTTCATTTTCTTTTGCCAAGGAGTCATTTTCTTAGTGCTTATCTCTGTGAATCTCTAATGATGACAAGTCCTTAGAACATAAAAGTTAACAAGATCCTTCTATTTTTCCACTGGGCACAATTCCTCACAAAATCATTCACACTGCAGAGCTCCTCCAGCTCTTGCAGGATAAAAAGGGTTATCTTCCTTATCTTAACCCTGTTCCTTCCTAAGTAAAGATCTAGAAGGAAGTAAGAATACTGCTTCTTGGAGAATGTTTGTACTTCCATTCCACTGTGGAGTAAAAGATCATGAATTCCATGAGATCAGTCATATAAAGGAATGAATTCAATTTCAGTCTCAAATCTAAAGAGAATCATTAAAACTTTTTGATAATATATGGATATATAAATGGAATCACCCACTGTTTACTCTTTTTGTCTCTTGTAAGAGACAGTGTAATGTATTACTAAGCACTGTGATAGAATCACATTAAGCTATGTTCAAGTTTTAATTCTTATTACCTGTTAAACTTCTGAGCACAGGTTTTCCTGCTTTCTGAAAGTAAAATGTTCCTATGAAATTTCTCATAAGCCAGCAAGCAATGACCTTAGGACACATCTTGCTAATGGATGCTGAAAATCAATCAAGATAGAGCACAGATGTTCACACACACAGTTAAAAGCGATGGCAGCCTGATGCTGAGATGCTGAGTGTAGTTCCCAGGGAAGGGGCTTGTGTTACCATTCTCTCTACTTAGATGTGGCTGCCTTTATAGGCTGCTGCAAAACCTTTGCTGAATGCTGTTTTACCTTTTTGCCTTTTTTTGTAAAAGCAAAAATCATCTTCAAATTTCTTTTGGTTAGTGAAAATAAGAGTTGATGTAGATCTTTCATGAAGTGGCATAAAATGAACCTTGAAAAAGTGGGGAATACCTGTATTCATTCTCCCAGCACTTCAGTTTTTTCATCCGAGGATGCTAATAACATCAGATCACAAGATCTTATGTTATGTATCATGTTCCTTAGAAGAAAAGCTATGGCAAACCTAGACAGCATACTAAAAAGCAGAGATATCACTTTGTCGACAAAGGTCTGTATAGTCAAAGCTATTATTTTTCTAGTAGTCATATATGGATGTGAGAGATGGACTATAAAGAAGGCTGAGCATTGAAGAACTGATGCTTTCCAATTGTGGTGATGGAGAAGACTCTTGAGAGTCCCTTGGATAGCAAGGAGATAAAACCAGTCAACCCCAAAGGAAATTAACACTGAATATACATTGGAAGGACTGATGTGAAGTTCCAATACTTTGGTCACCTGATGTGAAGAGCCAACTCATTGGAAAATACTCTGATGCTGGGAAAGACTGAAGGCCGGAGGAGAAGGGGCAACAGAGCATGAGATGGTTGGATGGCATCATCAATTTAATGGACATGAGCTTGAACGAACTTCAGGAGATGGTGAATGACAGGGAAGCGTGGCATGCTCCAGTCCATGAAGTTGCAGAGAGTTGGACATGACTTAGTAACTGAACAACAACTACAATCATATGTAAAACATCTGGCAACTAGTAAGAATTCCATGAGTGGTAGTTATCAACCCCCCTTTTAAAAAAATGTCAAGGGATGAAAACAGTGATCAAAAATTGGCCTGCAAATCCCAGCTCTTAAAATGGCTCAGCAGAATTCCTGAGAGCTGACAACAGCAGCTTGCTGATCTCTTTGGAACATGGTCCTTCTGTTCAGATGTCTTAGAAAGGAGTATCATGCATGAATATGCTGTCCTTAAACAAGGAAAAGCATCAACTGGTCATGACTGGCTTATATATAGCTTTTAACAGAAAGTCCCCAAAGTATTTAACTGAATGTCTTTCAAGCACTGCATGAATCGCTAACATTGCACCAAAGCTGAGCATCTCTCTCAAAATGTCATAATAAAAGGTTGTTGCTGAGCCATGAAAGGTGCTGGGATTCTTGGCCTCTGGAGGAGAAGAATTCAATCTGGGGCCAGTGATGAGGCTTGATTGCTCAGAGCTTTAGTGTAATAAAGTTTTATTAAAGTACAAAAGAGAGAAAGCTTCTGACATAGACATCAAGAAAGGGAGCAGAAAGAGGGCCCCCCTGCTAATCTTTAGCTGGATGTTGCATAGCTACTAGCAGGCTGCTAATCAGAGAAAGGAAATGTCTCAAAACTCAGAGTGGCACCAGATCCCTCACCTTCAATGTGCATTTTGAGATAACATTGGCACAAGGTAAGTCATCCTGGGCCATAAAATGATTGACATGAATTTTGAAGAAAGGCAGGTTTCCAAGCAAATATATGGTTTCATTAACATAGATTAGGAGAACAGTTGTATGAGTGAAACATACTGGTTAGTCAAGTCTGTTCTGAGTCTTAAGCGGAACCAACTTGAAGACAGAGTCTAGGGTAAATACATAGTTCATTAACATAGCTTAAAAAAATATTTCCATAAAAAAAATGCATTGGTTAGCTCAAGGTTTGAGAAAAGTTAAGTTCAAGTGGAACCAGGTTTCCTCATGGCAACACAGACTTTTAAGAGAAATCTTTTAATTTTGTATAGAGAAGGGAAAAAAATCTGACACTTGTAGTTTGTTTCCTCCTGCTGCTTAAGAGAGAGAGAAAACATCTGACACTTGCAGCCTAGCCTATTTCCTCCATTTGGAGATCCTTAGCTTTCCTGCCTGTTAGCCTCTTAATAACAGCATTAAATTCTATTCCAACAGTAGAATTTTTGACCAAAAGTTCCTGCATGTACCTTCAGTTTTACAAAATCAAATAACTAACTGATGGGAGAGTGTTTCAAAACATACATCACTAAAGTAAATCTGGGAAGTCAGTTCTGACCTCTCCCTTGTAATCACTGTGCTTAGATGATGGTTCAGTGGTCTGTCAGGAAGTCTTGTATCCTGAGCACACCAGTTTGCATACTAACCATTGGAACATGGACCCCAAATTACAGAAAGGTCCCTGTTTGTAATTTTCAATTTGGCTAAAATTAGAAAGGTTATTTGATGCAGGATATTTGTCTGAAAACTCTTTGGTGGCCTCAAGTGTACTTGAAAAAATTCCTAACAATTCTGGGTGTCTCATGTCTAATAACAAGAAACATCAGTGAAAATGGTTGCAGATAGTTTGAAGGTCTCATGAAATTATGCATATTTCTAATCAAGTTACTTTTATGAATCTTCAAAGAACCCCACTTTTCCCAAAGTGACAGTTATACACAGGCAATAACATGGAGCTCAGAAAATTATCTATCATGGAAAAGTAACTTAAAAGTAACATCCTATGTAACAATAACATTTTAACTAAAGAAGACAATATTAACTCTTTTATATTACTTATAGCAAGTCCCCTCATTAGAGAGACACTTTTGACACGGTTGTTGATTAGCTTTTAGAAATGCTTTATCCAAACTATGAAAGCATAGTAGCTAACAACTGAATAAAATATTAGAATTTATAAAATGCTTGCCATATGCCAGACACTATAAAAAAAATTTATTTATTGCATTCTCACAAAATTCCTCTGAGGTGAACTAATAGCTTTACTTTAAATGAGGAAATAGAACATATCTAAGAAATAGAAACAGACTCACACACATAGAGAACAGACTTCTGGTTTCCAAAGGCGAAGCAGTTGGCAGAAGGATGGAAGGTTGGAGATAGTAGATGTAAATTATTACATGTGGAATTGGTAAGTAGCAAGGTCTTACTGTATAGCACAGAGAATTATTTTCACTGTCCTCTTATAAACCATAATGAAAAATAAAATTAAAATAAGAATGGATATATATGTATAACTGAATCACTTTCCTGTACAGTAGAAATTAATACATTACAAATCAACTATACTCTAATTAAAAAAATAAAAGAAGTAAAGGCTAGAGGATTATTAAATAGTTTTCAAAGGTTGTACATGTATGCTAAGTTGCTTCAATCATTTCCAACTCTTTGCAACTTCATGGAACCTTGTGACAACCAGGGTCCACCATCCATGGGATTTTACAGGCAAGAATACTGGAGTGGGTTGCCAAGCTCTCCCCTAGGGAACCTTCCCGACCCAGGGATTGAACCTGTGTCTCACGTCTCCTGCACTGGCAGGCAGGTTCTTTACTACTAGAGCCACCTGGGAAGCCCTGAAATTTGCACACGTAGTAAATATTGGAAGCACTACTACAAAGACGTAGGAACTGTGAGATTCCAGTGCTTTCAGCACTGCATTCAACCTCTATACTAAACAACTTCTCCAGTCTACAAAGCACACTTACCTGTAGGTTACACATGTTCCTCATAACAACCTAGTTTATAGATAAGAAAGTTTATGTCTATGGATGGTAGGATCACACAGGTTGCCAGGGGTGAAGATGGACCCAAGTCCAACTTTCACTTCAAGTCACTCCAAATTACTAAGAAATTGGACTTCCCTGGCAGTCTAGTGGTTAAGACTCTAAGCTTCCACCGCTGGGGGCTTGAGTTTGATCTCTGGTTGGGGAACTAAGACCCCACATGCCTTATGGTGTGGCTAAAACATTATTATTTTTTAATTTAAAAAATAAAAAAGAACACCGTTAAGAAACAAACAAGCAAAGAAAACCAAGTTATTAAGAAACTAAACTAACTAAATCCATAGCCCGGGTGTCCTGCATCACAGGCAGATTCTTTGCCATCTGATCCACCAGGGAAGCCCAGCTAAATCCATACTAGGAAATAAATGCTCCTTTATCATGGGACGCACTGCATATACACATTAAGGATGACTATAAATTAAGTATATCCTCAGTGAATCCATCTGCATGTGGTCACCTATCTTGTTATTCCCCTCTTGTTGGAACCACCATCATTTCTCACCTGAACACGGCTGCCACCCTACAGCTGCACTTCTTTAGAGCTGTAGATACCTCTGAGAAGCTGGTATAAGAAATAAACTTTGCCCTCCATGACAATACCTGTTTACGCATTTTCACATGTACAGGTGTGTGCACAATGCAGCGTGGCATTTTACGGAGCTTCCCCAGTGGGGGATCCTCCTTGAGGACTTCAGCCCCCCACCATCATCTATTAGATGTACAGCAGCCATGGTGATGGTTGAAACAGAAATCAGGTCATGTCGTTTCTCGACTGAAAACCCGCTGATGACTTACCTCACTCAGAAAAGAATCCAACATGAGACACCACATAGTCAGGCTCCACAATTCCTCATTTCCTGGTCCTTTCCTTCAATCACTTTGCTCCACTCACAAAGGTCTTCTTGCTTACATACATCAAGCTGACTCCTGACTAGCACCCTGGCTCTTAGGATTCCTTCTGCCTTGAAGGCTCTTTCTCCAGAAGTCCACAAAACTGGCTCCTTCATCCAGATCCCCTGGTTTCATCTGATCACAGAGGTCCTCTAAGCACTCTCTCTCCCTTTGTCTTGATTTCTTTTTTTCTGTATTAGCAATTACAACCATTTTTCAAATCATATCTTTGTTTCATATTCTGATCTTTTTCTCTGTACACTAAATGATTTGTACCCTGAGTACACAAACTTTGTTTTGTTTACAGCTGTAATCCCAGTGACTAGATCATGGTTGGTATATGCTAAGCACTTGTGAAGTATCTGTTGGATGAGTCATGAGCTACATAAACAACTTAATAAATATGGCACAAAGTATAAATATAAATAAGCATCTTCACAACCAAGTTAGCCACATTTTTTAAAAAGACACTGTTATGTATTTATCTTCAAAACTAGTTCAGAATTGGTTCACAGACCATTCAATGAGGTTGATTTCATTACTTTATAGTCACATTTAGAGTTCTTAAAAAGTGTAAGATGGTATTTTTTTTTTAGATTGATAACCCATTCTACTCACCAGCTGTGTGTCTGGTTGATTTTTCACCTGAAATCTAATTGACCTTCTAAAAAGAATATTGTATTTTGGGTACCCGGTTAAATGACTGTGCTTGTTGGACTGTGATCAATAGTTCCCTCTGAAAATTCATATATATAAAAAAATATTGTTACTCTTCAAGTTTGCTGTTTGTCAGAAATTCAATATACTTTAGAAGGAAAATCAAGAAAGCATTCCCTCTGTTCCCTCTGCTATTATGTGTAACATTGAAGACTTATCCAAGAGTCTATAAAGTATACTATTGAGCCATGGTAGACTTCATCAAATAATAAAATTTCATCAATTAAACATGTTTAAAAATCAGCGATCATACAGAAATAAAATATGCAAACTTTCTTTGTGCTGAGATCAGTAACTTTCTCACTTATATAAATTCAACCTGCTTTGTGTTTAGGGATTACAATGTGTTTATCTATATCAGGGAAATACCCTATGTAGTTAATCTCTGGTTATCCATCCAACAAACTTATGGAGAATCAACTGTGTGCCAGTAGCATTACCAGTTGCTAGATATACAAAGCTGAGTGATACACATATTTTAGAGAGAAAGAGAATCTAAAGATGAAATAACTGCAGTGCACTGTCAAAGTATCCTGGAAACGGAAATATACAAAATGGAATAGGCTACAAACAAACAGGAGCCGGAGTCTTCCAAAGGAAATGAAGAAGAGCATAGAGGCTTTTAAAGAAAGTAAAATTTGAGCTTAATTTTGAAGGATGCTGAAAAGCTTCCTCCAAAAAGAAGAGGTCAAAGGAAGGAAACAGCTATCCAGGCAATGGAAGTGCTTGGAAAATCTTAGAGGAAATGGAGAATACATTGAATGGGTGAAGTGCAGGAGTTAAGCCTATAAGGAGAAGTGCTGTCCTTATATAAAGTGTTATGGCCATGATGAGCAATCCAAGTTGAAGAAATAGTCTAATGACTGTTTCTGAACCATTTTTGAACAAAGTCCTTTCTGGGAGCAACATGGACGATGCAGTATAGGAAGGGCAAGGCTTTGCTGGAGTTTTAGTAGTCATCTTACCTTTTGAAGGAGGAGAAGGGGACAACAGAGGATAAGATGGCTGGATGGCATCACTGACTCAATGGATGTGAGTCTGAGTGAACTCCGGGAGTTGGTGATGGACAGGGAGGCCTGGCGTGCTGTGATTCATGGGGTTGCGGGGAGTCGGACACGACTGAGCAACTGAACTGAACTTACAGTTTGAAATAAGAGTTTTGTTAAGAGCTAGACATTTTTATCCACAGACTCAAAAAGGTCTGCCTCCTATCAAACACTAGATGATGAGTTTCTCATGGTAGAGTACCTGGTCTTATTCATCTTTCTTTCCCCAGAACATGGCAGACAGGAACCACAGATGCTCAGTAAATAATTATCAGTTGAGTCAGACTGTGTTTTGTTAATGCAGCGAGCTTTCAGGCTCTGTTGTATAACACACTCTAATGCAAAGATAGAGACATCCATAAGCCTCTCACTGGTGTCCAATGGCCTATCTTTGGTAAGAAGGTCTCTGCTGGCACTCATGAACCAAGACAGCTGCACTGGAAAATGCAAGCACTTCAGTCCACCTTGCTTTGCTCTCCCTTCTTCACAGGATAAAGCCAGAACAAATGTTTCAACCAGAAGCAACTTTGATTTCCTATTCGAACTGAATTCCTTAATCTTCTCCATTTATTATGTTCAAGGAATAAGAAAGCATGGATATACCTGACAAAATTTCTCCAGAAAAGCAGCTGGAGTCATTATTGGGAAAATTTAGTTAAAAAAATAATTGTATGTGTCATATGGCACTTCTTCCAGCAGCTTACTGTAGCTCAACAACTGCAGTAGTAAGTACTGCCCACCCATTCTCTGCTAACCTTGTTCAACTCTATTTAAATTAGTTAAATTGACAGTTAATTTTTAATTGATTTAGCAAATAAGAGACATTTAACTACCATGTATTGTGCACATGCTATAAACCAACATACATTATGTGTTAATAGTTTTATGCACGCTATCTTATTTAATTTTTCCAGCAGACTTGATCATTGTCAATGCCCACACATATTCCCCTGTGTGTGCTTTTGAAAGCCATCACAACCATTTTCAAAGGGTTTAAAATCCATTAACTTTAAAGCATAGTGAATATACTCTCTTGAGAACAAAAGAGAAAGGATTCGTGTCAATATATGGCAAAACCAATACAGAATTGTAAAGTAAAATAAAAAATAAATAAATTAATTAATTTAAAAAAAAGAGAGAGAGAAAGGATACGAAACTATAATTTAGAAAGGTTAAAGTGTATAAGGCCACCTAGGTGGTAAGAAGTGGAACTAGGATTTAAACCCCAGCCAATCTGACTCCCAATCCCCCTGGTTCTCAAAACTTACCTTCTTTTTCAGTTTTATTGGGAAATAACTGACATATAACATTATATTAGTCTGCAGTTGTTTTTGTTCAGCCACAAAGTCGTGTCCGACTCTTTGCAGCCCCATGGACTGCAGCACGCCAGGCTTCCCTGTCCTTCACTTTCTCCTGCAGTTTGCTCAAACTCAAGTCCATTGAGTCAGTGATGCCATCCAACCATCTCATCCTCTGTCACCCCCTTCTCCTCCTGCCTTTAGTCTTTCCCAGCATCAGGATCTTTTCCAATAAGTTGGCTCTTCACATCAGGTGATCTAAGTTTTGGAGCTTTAGCTTTAGTATCAGTCCTTCCAATCAGTATTCAGGGTTGATTTCCTTTAGGATCGAGTGGTTTGATCTCCTTGCTGTCCAAAAGACTCTCAAGAATCTTCTCTAGCAACACAGTTTGAAAGCATCATCTTCAGTTGCTAAGCTTTCTTTTTGGTCCACCTCTCACATCCATACATGACTACTGGAAAAATCACAGCTTTGACTATACAGACCTTTGTCAGCAAAGTGATATCTTTGCTTTTTAATAGGCTGTCTAGGTTTGTCATAGCTTTTCTTTCAGTGAGCAAGCATATTATACATGATGATGTGATATTTGAATACACTGTAAAATGATTACCACAATTACTTTACATCCATCAGCTCGTAATGTTGCAATTTTTTTCCTGTGATGAGAATTTTTAACATCTACTCTTCTAGCAAGCTTCAAGTATACAATATAGTGTCATTAACCATAGTAACAATGCAGTACATAATATCATTAGGACTTACTTATTTTATAATTGGAAGTTTATACCTTTGACCACCTCCAGCCCCACCAAGAACCCCGGCCTCTGGCAACCTCCAATATATTCTGTTTCTATAAGTTTGGTTTTTGTGCATTTGAATCACCTCAGGATCTTGTGAAAATACACATTTTGACTTAGAAGTGCTATGAGCCTAAGGTGAGGCCAGAGATTCTGGGGACCATATCTTGGTTATAAATACTAAACCACTATGGTTCTAAACTATACTGGACTTGAGCATAGAAAATTCAGCCTGTGCCAATGCCTGTAACAGATATTTGATTGTTAGCTCTGCAAGTTCTAAATTTATACAGGTCTAATTTATACATGCAGGTTTTCCTTGTCCTGATGTTGTACATTTTATTCCCTGAATTTTCAGATTTTTAAAACAAAATTCAGGTCTTTTTGAAGCATTAAACTCTCAGCAAAATATGATCCACTTAATGTTCTACTCTCCTGGAAAGAAAGTGTTTGCATAGAAGACAGTTGGAGAATTAAAGAAAAGATGATCAGATAAGCAATTTCACTCTTGGGTATATAGTCAAAGAAAATGAAAACATGAATTCCAAAGGATACATGAACCCCAATGTTCATAGCAGCATTATTTACAATTCCCAAGATGTGGAAGCAACTTAACTGTCCCTCAACAGATGAATGGATAAAGAAAATATGGTGCACATATACAGTAAAACATTATATACATATATACATAAAATGCAATATTCAGTTCAGTTCAGTTCAGTCGCTCAGTCATGTCCGACTCTTTGCGACCCCATGAATTGCAGCACGCCAGGCCTCCCTGTCCATCACCAACTCCCGGAGTTCACTCAGACTTACTTCCATCGAGTCAGTGATGCCATCCAACCATCTCATCCTTGGTCGTCCCCTTCTTCTCCTGCCCCCAATCCCTCCCAGCATCAAAGTCTTTTCCAATGAGTCAACTCTTCGCATGAGGTGGCCAAAGTACTGGAGTTTCAGCTTTAGCATCATTCCTTCCAAAGAAATCCCAGGGTTGATCTCCTTCAGAATGGAGTGGTTGGATCTCCTTGCAGTCCAAGGGACTCTCAAGAGTCTTCTCCAACACCACAGTTCACAAGCATCAATTCTTCGGCGCTCAGCCTTCTTCACAGTCCAACTCTCACATCCATACATGACTACTGGAAAAACCATAGCCTAAAATTCTGCCATTTGCAGCAATGTGGGTGGTCCTAGAGATTAAGTACTATGTTTAGTGAAATTAGTCATACAGAAAAACAAATGCTCTCTTATCACTCAGTGTCAGTTGCTTCTGATTTAAAGAGTCATTAATTCATTAATTTAATAAGTGAATATTAATTCATTTAATTTTTATAGAAATCATATGCTGTGAGTATTGGAGAAGGCAATGGCAACCCACTCCAGTACTCTTGCCTGGAAAATCTCGTGGACAGAGGAGCCTGGTAGGCTGCAGTCCATGGGTCGTTAAGAGTTGCACACGACTGAGCGACTTCACTTTCACTTTCATGCATTGGAGAAGGAAATGCAACCCACTCTAGTGTTCTTGCCTGGAGAATCCCAGGGACAGCAAAGCCTGGTGGGCTGCCGTCTATGGGGTCGCACAGAGTCAGACACGACTGAAGCGACTTAGCAGCAGCAGCAGCATGCTGTGAGTATTAGTTTTATTTCTGTTTTACAGATAAGAAAAATGAGAGTAAAAACAGTTAAATAGTTTCCAGTTTACATGGCTAAGCAAAGAAGCTAGAAAGTCAAAAGGAGGTGCTAAAGCTTCAGAGCCTATATGACTAACCAGGTATGGAGGAAGTTTGCAATCCACATGGTACCAGCCTGGCATAAAGAAAAACGAACTTTCTATGCAATATGTGATGTTATCCTATTTTACAAATGAAGAAATTAGGACTCAATTCAAGTTCCATACAATCTGTTAGCCCTGACAATTATTCTCTCAAAGGTTCAGTTTCCTGAACCTTAAATGAGTTAATCTCAAATAATTCCTAGAGTTTGGAAGCAGAATTTTAAAAAAGCATATATATATAAGGTGTTTACCAAGTAATAGATTCTCTATATATGGTCTTATATTGAAGGTGTTATCTGAGTGTCTCCCCAGGAATGTCTTCCTCAGGACCTGGGAGCCATCCCTTTGAAATTGTTATCATGCAAGAAAGAAAGAATCTGCTTGCAATGTGGGAGACCTGGGTTCGATCCCTGGGTTGGGAAGATACCCTAGAGAAGGGAAAGGCCACTCACTTCAATAATCTGCCCTGAAGAATTCCATGGAGTGTATAGTCCATGGGGTTGCAAAGGGTCGGACACAATTGAGTGACTTTCACTTCACTTCACTTCAAGAAAGATAGGAGCCCTATTTCCCAGTCTCTATGGGAGGGTGAGAGCTTACATAACTTCTATAAGTGTCAGTTAGGAAATACCAATAGCTTAAACACCTTAGACAACCCCACCAAAAAGGTCCTCTCATACTTTTCCACTGATTCACCTGGTTGCTTAAAAACTCTCCCATCTTTTCTTTCAGTGGAATTATAGTCAATCTCTCTGCCCATTGCAAAAGTATTAAATAAAGTCCTCCTTGCCTGTTTAAAATCAATCAACTCACCTAAGTGATTTTCATGATGAAATAGTCGACATTGAAAGCATTTAGACTATATCAATATAATAGTTTGTACAAAGGGGAAACTGCGTGTGTGTGTGTGTGTGTGTGTGCATGCATATATTTATATAGTTAATTTAAATTAAACTATTTACTTGTTCCACATTTTTTTCACTAGAGAGTCAGGATTTTCATCATTTGACCATGATAAGGAAAGAACATGCTAAATGTGATTGGTATCTTAGTGCCATTTTTATGACCAAGAAAAAGTCAGTAGCTCCTTTTTATCAGCTAAATTCCATGTAAAAATGCATTATTTCACTTACAATATTCAGGAATGAGATACAACAGATGATTATTTTGAAAATGACAGCATTAAACTGCACTCATCTTCTCTTAAATTTTCACTAGTTTCATTAACTATAAAATGATTTTCTTCTTTGACTCTGGCACTCTCATTTCAAGCTCATTACTATACCTCTTTTATTTCTTGTAAAACTCATGTCAAACTGATTAAACCAGGACATAAGTTCAACAATGCAGAATAGAATTGACATCATTTTATCAGATGGCTTCCTTGCCTGGAATGAGAAAAGAGCCTGAACCATATATTCCAAATTTGGGATGTGTTTCATTAGCCAGCCTTAGGACCACACAATAATATGCGTATTCTTTTAAACACACCTACACTTTTTCATTGTCTAAACTCTATTTAGAATAAGTAGTTGTGCTAGTCTCCTTGTTCTGCTTTTCCCATCTGCCATTTCTGTCATTAAAAATGAGTGAAAATAGATAAAGCTATCATTTGTATTTATTGTATCTCTTCTCCTCATTCCAGAAATGTTGTGCTAAACTTCTAATTTTCCTTTGGCTTGCTTTATTTTAATAATACACTGAGAATTCTAAGTTCTTATAGCAAATACTATTTTTCCTATAATGAGTCACCAGGTAGGTGTTATTCAAACCAGCACATTCAATGTATAAAAGTTACCAAATAGAAGTATATTCTTAAACACTTAATAAAAGATTTTATTAAAGATTTGCTCAAAGAGGGCCTTTCCAAGAGTCTCTGTAGAACTTAATATATATACTCCAAAGAGAGAGGATTTGGTGGAAGTGAGAACTTGACCTGTGATTCTTTAATATGTGATATACTTAGCATCTCAAGGATATAGAGATCTTTGAAAAGCCACAGACATAGACCAAGAAGAAGCTTGAGACTAGGGCAGAGGCATAGCTAGGCTTTAGGAACCCCAAAGTTGTACAACTTGATACATAACATTAGGCTCTTTCTAGGGTGTTAGAAAGGGTCCAAAGAAAGTGAACAACCTTAAGTGGTAGTTTCATTGGTTTCTCTGAGAACCTGTCCCTTGATTCCTTACCATCTGAGCCACGAGGGAAGTCCAAGGTGGGCAATGGTGGGTGGTAATTATGCCTCACCTACATAAATTAATATCCCAAAGTATGATTCCTCATTTTTAAATATTCCTATCACTTACTGCCTTAAATTGTCTAAATGATGGTAAAACTTAAAATTTTAGATCCTAATTTTTTAGATTCAATATCCTATATCAAAGATCTCTATATACTTGAGATGCTAAGGGACTATTCTCATAGAATTCTATATTCACTAGGGCTCAAGCCTCCAAATGTAGCACAAAGATTTCATATATTTTGCATGTATGCACTTATTTATGCATACGTACCAAGAGTGCAAGCATTAAACACTAAGTAGGTTCAAGACTCTACCAAAGTATTTCATCTAATTCTGTCAGCAATAGATGAAGAAACATGATTTTTTCAATTTTATTGTTGAGAAATTAAGACAAACAATTTAGGTAATTTGCTTGTGGTCACCAGTGATTCAATGGCAAACTCTATCTAATGTCAAAGTCTATTGGTCATGCCTTTTCTGGCCCAAAAGGCAATAGTGTTTCTGTAGCACAGAGTGAATATGAAAGTAAAGGCAGACGCTGATAGACATTCCTCGTTGTGTGGAAAGCACAAGACGTGTAATAGTAGTGGGTGTTTTTTAAGATTTTTAGAACAAAATTGATTGCTTTGACAGCTGTTTAGGGCTTCCCTGGTAGCTCAGCTGGTAAAGAATCCACCTGTGATGCAGAAGACCTGGGTTCAGTTCCTGGGTTGGGAAGATCCCCTGGAGAAGGGAAAGGCTACCCACTGCAGTATTCTGGCTGGCCTAAAGAATTCCATGGACTGTATAGCCCATACAGTCTCAAAGAGTCGGACACAACTGAGCAACTTTCACTTTCACCAAATAACAAATCCTAAGAGATTCCCCACCCCACTTCAAACTGACATAAACTTGGAAAGCAAGGGACTATGGATTTGAATAATTAGGATGATAAACTATCAAATATTCATTCCCTAAGAGGTAATCCTTAGGTTGAAAGTAGATGTTTTGTCAGAGTGAACAACTCTTAAGTGAAATTTAAATAAATTCTCATAATCTGAGTTGTAAGATCAGCTTCTTTAACAGTTTATTTTCAAAGACTTTCAGAAGTGTGCAGAGTCTATCTAGACCCAAGTATTTGGGGCTGGGTCTTCACAGACTTGTACAATAATCACCATGCCCATGGCAGAAGCACCCAGAACTAGTACTGGTTAGATCCAGCCTAGAATCTTGCAGGCTGACACAGGAACGGAGCAAGTGAAGCATGGAGGGCTCTGTGCATATGCAAACAAGAAAGCAAAATGGGCACAAAAGGAATAGTGGAGAAGATCTCCTTTCTCTCCCAGAATAGACCCAAATATTTCCCAAAAACCCCTTGGGATTCTAGCTTAGCAGAGAAAAGAGGTATCTTGGGGAGAAAAGGTGTGTGTATAGGGACTAGAACAAAGTTCAGATATTTATTAGAGTTCTAGGAAAATACATGCCCAAATGAGTAAAAACTGAATATTATTATTAAAAATTTTTATCAGAATACTATTAAGTAAAAATTTTAAGTACTTTAAAAATTTAAGTACTTATTAGATTATTGTACAGTCAGAATAAATACACTCTCAGTATTATTTCTGTACTTGGTACATAGATTTTACATAAAGCTCATTGTGGAACATTTCTTTGTTTCTTTGTTTTCACTCCCATGGGAAGTCCTTGAGGCCAGTGTTCACAATTCCTTATTTATAGTGCTGATGTCCTTCACAGGTAAACTTTCTGTGTGTTCTTGATGAGTTACAGGCAACAAACTGAGGCCCAGTGATATCTAAGTATATTTATATTTATTGATATTTATTCGGGGTGGTAAATTAGAACTTGTTAGAACAAAGCTTATGACTCTCGGCCTGGGGTTAGAAGAGTCAGATTATTAGAAGATGACCTGTGGAAAGAGCTGGCTGTCCTCTGGAGGTGGCCAGATGTCACTAAGAAGAGCTAGCATTATCTGAAAAAAGTGAAAGTCGCTCAGTCATGTCCAGCTTTTTGTGACCCCATGGACTATACAGTCCATGCAATTCTCCAGGCCAGACTATTGGAGGGAGTAGTCTTTCCCTTCTCCAGGGGATCCTCCCAACCTAGGGAGGTCCTTGAACCCAGGTCTCCTGCATTGCAGGTGGATTCTTTACCAGCTGAGCCACAAAGGGAAGTGAAGTGAAGTGAAAGTCACTCAATTGTGTCCGACCCTTTGCAACCCCATGGACTATACACTCCATGGAATTCTTCAGGGCAGAATATTGGAGTGGGTAGCCTATCCCTTCTCTAGGGGATCTTCCCAACCCAAGAATCAAAGAGGGGTCTCCTGCATTGTAGGCAGATTCTTTACCAACTGAGCTATCAAGGAAGTCTGAGGCAACCAGCATATGATGTGAAAACATTATGTACTGTCATCTATGTAGTTTGTTTTGGTGCAAAACCTATTACTTTCTGTATTCATGCTTCTTTCATAGCTGGTTTTGCATCATTTCAGTGTATGTGTTCACTGGATTTTATTCTTCCTGAATTACTCCACAGGCTCTGATCCCTTCCACTCTGCCCCCAATTCATTGATGGCAACGCGGCACAATAAATATGCCCCATCTGCTGGCAAATTTTTGTTGACCTAACTGAGAGGCTCATTAGATCTGTTGATGGTCCTTAATATTCACAACTTAATCCATTGAAGGCAAATCATGCTAAACTGTTCATTTTCCTGGGCTGAATCAATAGGGCTGCTGCCATATTGCAGGCTCTAGGCTCATAAATCTATCACAGTGCTTTCCAAGTCATATTATTCATACCATATGTCTGAATATAAAAGCTATGATTTCCCCACTAAAATATAAGCTTTCATGAGGTAAGAGATCATGTCCTGTTTACCTTATTATTCCTAAGCACTAGCCTAATGCTTAGCCCATAATATGTATTATGTGTTTGTAGAGAAAAATTAATATCTTACTATTTTGTCCATTTATACGGTGTGCGTGCATTCATGATAAGTCGTTTCAGTCATGTCCAACTCTCCAACCATTTGGACTGTAGCCTGCCAGGCTTCTCTGTCCATGGGATTCTCTTTGCAAGAATACTGTAGTGGGTTGCCATGCCCTCCTCCAGGGGATCTTCCTGACTCAGGGATTGAATCCTCATCTCTTAACATCTCCTGCATTGGCAAGTGGGTTCTTTACCACTAGCACCACCTGGGAAGCCCTTACATGGTGTAATTCAATACAAAAGCCTCCTATAATCTTATGAATGATTTTATTTGTGAAAGAATTTGTGATATTTTTCTCATTCTGGGTATGTCACTCAGTGTGTCTGGCGTACCCTCAAGACTTAATTTTGTATAGCATATATTTTCCAATATAAAATGTCACCATTAATAAACTTTAATCACAGCACACCTCAACTCTGCTTTCCCCCCCCTTCCCAGCCTCCTATTCACATAAATCTGAATATCTGAGAGGACATAGAGAGATGTTATCTTGAGATCAGAAATATTTCCTGGACAAGAGGGCAGGATAAAGGATATAAAAATCCCTATCTTTGTCTCACTTATATTCTATTGGAAAGGTTATGTATTAAACTAAATAATAAAGCAATAATATTTTGTATAATACATAGGAGTAAATGCTCAGGAGAAACATGGGAACTTGATGATAGCTAGAAGCATGTTTATTTGCAAATGGCAACATCCTGATTCTGAAGGAAAAACTGATGATGGAGGAAAAATAAGGGAGTATGTTTTCAAGGAAAGATATAAGCATCTGAATGCAGAGTTCCAAAGAATAGCAAGAAGAGATAAGAAAGCCTTCTTCAGCGATCAATGCAAAGAAATAGAGGAAAAGAACAGAATGGGAAAGACTAGAGATCTCTTCAAGAAAATTAGAGATACCAAGGGAACATTTCATGCAAAGATGGGCTCGATAAAGGACAGAAATGGTATGGACCTAACAGAAGCACAATATATTAAGAAGAGGTGGCAAGAATACACAGAAGAACTGTACAAAAAAGATCTTCACGACCTGGATAATCACGATGGTGTGATCACTCATCTAGAACCAGACATCTTGGAACGTGAAGTCAAGTGGGCCTTAGAAAGCATAACTACGAACAAAGCTAGTGGAGGTGATGGAATTCCAGTGGAGCTGTTTCAAATCCTGAAAGATGATTCTGTGAAAGGGCTGCACTCAATATGCCAGCAAATTTGGAAAACTCAGCAGTGGCCACAGGACTCGAAAAGGTCAGTTTTCATTCCAATCCCAAAGAAAGACAATGCCAAAGAATGCTCAAACTACCACACAATTGCACTCATCTCACACACTAGTAAACTAATGCTCAAAATTCTCCCAAGCCAGGTTTCAACAATACATGAACTGTGAACTTCCTGATGTTCAAGCTGGTTTTAGAAAAGGCAGAGGAACCAGAGATCAAATTGCCAACATCCTCTGGATCATGGAAAAAGCAAAAGAGTTCCAGAAAAACATCTATTTCTGCTTTATTGACTATGCCAAAGCCTTTGACTGTGTGGATCACAATAAACCGTGGAAAATTCTGAGAGAGATGGGAATACCAGACTACCTGACTTGCCTCTTGAGAAATTTGTATGCAGGTCAGGAAGCAACAGTTAGAACTGGACATGGAACAACAGACTGGCTCCAAATAGGAAAGGGAGTATGTCAAGGCTGTATATTGTCACCCTGCTTATTTAACTTCTATGTAGAGTACATCATGAGAAACGCTGGACTGGAAGAAACACAAGCTGGAATCAAGATTGCCGGGAGAAATATCAATAACCTCAGATATGCAGATGACACCACCCTTATGGCAGAAAGTGAAGAGGAACTAAAAAATCCTCTTGATGAAAGTGAAAGAAGGGAGTGAAAAAGTTGGCTTAAAGCTCAACATTCAGAAAACGAAGATCATGGCATGTGGTCCGTTCACTTCATGGGAAATAGATGGGGAAACAGTGGAAACAGTGTCAGACTTTATTTTTTGGGCTCCAAAATCACTGCAGATGGTAACTGCAGCCATGAAATTAAAAGACGCTTACTCATTGGAAGCAAAGTTATGACCAACCTAGATAGCATATTCAAAAGCAGAGACATTACTTTGCCGACTAAGGTCCGTATAGTCAAGGCTATGATTTTTCCAGTAGTCATGTATGGATGTGAGAGTTGGACTGTGAAAAAGGCTGAGTGCCAAAGAATTGATGCTTTTGAACTGTGGTGTTGGAGAAGACTCTTGAGAGTCCCTTGGACTGCAAGGAGATCCAACCAGTCCATTCTGAAGGAGATCAACCCTGGGATTTCTTTGGAAGGAATGATGCTAAAGCTGAAACTCCAGTACTTTGGCCACCTTATGCAAAGAGTTGACTCATTGGAAAAGACTCTGATGCTGGGAGGGATTGGGGGCAGGAGGAGAAGAGGACGACAGAGGATGAGATGGCTGGATGGCATCACTGACTCGATGGACGTGAGTCTGAGTGAACTCCAGGAGTTGGTGATAGACAGGGAGGCCTGGCGTCCTGCAATTCATGGGGTCGCAAAGAGTCAGACACGACTGAGCGACTGAACTGAACTGAACTGAAATGAATGTCTTCACTGTAGATGAGGAGGGCTGGGATCCACTGCTCAAGTCTTAGGTTGCTGACATATACAGATCATCTGCAGTTAGGAGGTGAGATAAAGTCCATGAAACAGAAGCAGGTGAGAAGGATATGTGGTCTGAGAGTGTGCAGGTTCTCTTCTGATGGCTTCTAGTTGCCAGGTGAATAGGTAGGTACATCAACTGAGGGAAAGAATTGGAGGTGAACTTTCAATGTTGAGAGAATGAAGCAGAAAAAAGTTTCAATCATCCAGAAAAAAATGGAATATACTTAGACTAGATAAAGAGAGGAGGATTGGTTACGCAGCATAATTAGGCTCATTCTGTCATCATGAATTTGAAAGGAGATTGATCAACTTGGTAGTTGTTTTTCTCTATCCATTTTTTTGCTGCACAGGATGCATGGAGTTAGCAGAGCGAAAGCTTTAACCAATGTTCTACTTGAACCAATGCAATTCAACAAAGGGAGACATTGGGAAGAGAATTTGAGACGTATGTAAAGGAATGATTATAATCACTGAGCTTATAAATTAAGCTGAGCAGAGAGGAAAATGAATACATGGGGGGAAAAAAACATACTGAAAAGGATCAGGATATTGTTGTCCTGGTGGGATCAAAGAATTGTTGAGGACTTCCCAAGTGGCGCAATGGTAAAGAATCTGCCTACCAGCGCAGAAGATGCAAGAGACGCGGGTTTGATCCCTAGATTTGGAAGATCCCCTAGAGAAGGAAATGGCAACCCACTCCAGTATTTTTGCCTGGAAAAATCCATGGACAGTGGAGGCTGGCCAGCTCCATGGGTCTCAAAGAGTCAGACACGACTGAGCTTGTGCATCACATCACATCAACTGGATGGTGGATATTTAAAGAAGATGGAATTTGAGTCTTACTTACAAAGGGTTTAATCCAAAATGGCAGTTTTTTTTTTTTTTGGAGGGGGGGTTGTTTTTGTTTTTAGTAAAGGCATTCAACACTCCACAGCAAAATGGCTTATCTTTGATTCACTTTATTTACAATTATTACAGCCAAAAACCAAGACAAAGCTTTATAGCTGTAGACTTTATGTTGCGGGAATGACTGCTGGATGAATACAATTAATAATAGAAGCGTCACCCCTGAATTCAGAAGCTCTTTCCAAACAACTGGATGCCCAGAGCTTTACACAATGCCAGGAAGTAGTTATCCAG
Organism: Oryx dammah; assembly: GCF_014754425.2. NCBI lineage: Eukaryota > Metazoa > Chordata > Mammalia > Artiodactyla > Bovidae > Oryx > Oryx dammah. The sequence continues at coordinate 65,247,480 of NW_024070187.1, forward strand.
TGAATATGTGCTATTTTAATAAAAGTATGTATGATGTACCGAAAGTCTCAAGTTTAGCTAAATTTATCTCATGTTAACCACATCTTTAGAAAGTCATTGCTAGTACATTAATTTAACATAAAGAATTTGCATAATGCAATGCACATACTTAATTTCTCCCTGTTACTTGCATTTCAAGCGCTAGGCTGGTTAATAATGTATTAGTCAGCTAGTGTAGTCATTAGTTTTGTCATTTAAAATCATTGTCTATAATTAGACATACTTGCTGCTGCTGCCGCTGCTAAGTCGCTTCAGTCGTGTCCGACTCTGTGCGACCCCATAGACGGCAGCCCACTAGGCTCCTCTGTCTCTGGGATTCTCCAGGCAAGAATACTGGAGTGGGTTGCCATTTCCTTCTCCAATTAGACATACTACATTTCAACAAATATAAATCACTGATATTTAATTAGAGAAATGTTTCTCTTACACTGAATAAAGTTGATAGGTAATCATTCTTCATAAAATACATCTGAAATCACCTGCTCTAAATCATACAATGTCTTTTAAGTATGTTAAATCTTATGAAAATAAAATTATGCAAATTTTGGAAGGATTATAAAATACTGAATAATAAAGGAGACCATCTCATACAGCCTATTATCTTGTATTTTTGAGTTGAATTTATCAAACAGCCAATAGAAAAAAAAATTTTAGGTCATTAAAGTTTAAGGAGAAACTCCATCTGCAAGAAATTGAAAATTAAATCTGCTTTTGGACACTCACTGCTTTTGCATAGCAAAGATAACAACATGCTTATCTGGAATTGACTGTCTCACCAGATTGAAAAATTGACACTTTTTAACACAGAGCCAGTGAAATACCATTTATTCTTTTGTATTCTTTCCTATAGACCAGAATTATGAGGAAAATAACATAGAACACACTCCTCCCGATAGTCACCTCTTAGGAAGAGACAGTGGATTCACACAGGTGGCTTCAAACTGGAAATCTGCTGTTTCTTAAGCTAGGTTATGGGTATAACTGTTTTATTATTATACTAATAATACATAAATGTATAAATAATAGATAAAGTATGGTTTGTTATAAATATTTTAAAATCTATGAACTATTTCATTATTTAAAATTGTAAAAACAAAAATAATGTCACTAAAACCCTAGACATAATAGATCAAAGAAGAAAAATACTAACCAAAAATAGCATATGTACATGCTTTTGGTGGCCTATAATAGTGCCCCTTCTGTCCTGCCTGTTTCAATCTTTTGGAAGAGTATAAGCACCTTCTGCTTCATCCTATTTTAGACTAATTGGCATAGAAGAGTATCCTTGTAGCCTTGAAGGAATTGACATGGTTCCTCCCATCCTAATCTAACATATAATGCCTTCATTCCATTAAGGTTGCTGTCTCTAGTCTCTCTACTCTCAACACCTTGGGTTCAAAATAGGTTGTAGAGATCATGACTCAGTCTTCATCCATTTAATAAATATTTATTGAAAATATCTCTTTTTTAACTTTATAATATTGTATTGGTTTTGCCATACATCAACATGAACCCGCCACGGGTACACACGTGTTCCCCATCCTGAACCCCTCTCCCTCCTCCCTCCCCGTACCATCCCTCTGGGTCATCCCAGTGCACCAGCCCCGAGCACCCTGTATCATGCATTGAACCTGGACTGGTGATTCGTTTCATATATGATATTATACATGTTTCAATGCCATTCTCCCAAATCATCCCACCCTCTCCCTCTCCCATAGAGTTCAAAAGACTGTTCTATACATCTGTGTCTCTTTTGCTGCCTCGCATACAGGGTTATTGGTACTATCTTTCTAAATTCCATATATATGTGTTAGTATACTGTATTGGTGTTTTTCTTTCTGGCTTACTTCACTCTGTATAATAGGCTCCAGTTTCATCCACCTCATTAGAACTGATTCGAATGTATTCTTTTTTTTTTAATTAATTTATTTATTTTTTATTTTACTTTACAATTCTGTATTGGTTTTGCCATACATTGACATGAATCCACCACAGGTTGAGTAATACTCCATTGAGTATATGTACCACAGCTTTCTTATCCATTCATCTGCTGATAGACATCTAGGTTGCTACCATGAAAATCTCATATGGATAAGTAAGCACAAGTTTTGAGATCCCTTCCATCCTATGTGGATAATCCAGTTTTGGTTTAATGACTATATAAACTGTTTTAGCAGCCAACTGATTCCTGCAGAAAAATGAGATAATTGGAATACATTCTGAGAACAGAGCTAGTGACAGAAAAAACAAGCACAGAATTGAAAAACTGTGTCAAACAGGTCATTTCCTTTGGGTGAGGCAAGCACTTAATTTCCAAGGAGTGGTCTGCACAGCCTTCTCAACCAGTGTGTATAAAACACTTTCTCAGTAATGGATACATCCTATCTTAGAACTCTCCCAGGAACTCTCAGTGTTACACCAACACTTGTTCTTTTGAACTGACCACCTCTTTACAAAAAGAGAGGCAGACAATGGCTGACTGGTAGGGTGTCTGTCCATGTGAATAGGACAAGCCCATGGTGTCCATTAATACCAGCGTCAAGGGCCCAAAGACAGTTTCTCCCCTCATTCTCTCCCTAGCAGGACACATGTCATTGGTCTATGAAGTGGGCACACACAAAGCTTGGAACAGAAAAGAAATGAGACCTCTGCTCATGTGGACACCCTCTAAGCAGACTTTGCTAGGAAAAACATCTTGGTCCTGTAAGTATGTCATCCATAGGCACTCCTTGGCAGATTATGTCATTTCAGAAAATAAACAATCCCAAACACTCCTAACTATGGATAAATTATTTTCTCTGCCTCCCCACTCTGAGTCATTTAATGAGCTTCAAAATCTACCCCCTGTCCTGCCTTCTCACTATAGGAAGCAATTTGTGTGCTTCTCCTTTTTAAGGAATTGTTCCATCTATAAAGTCATTGTAATGCTTCACATCTGTTGGGCAAATGCCACTAAGTGCCTCTCCCTACATCTGATCAGGGATGTCTATCATTTTTATTATTTCAGTCAGTAGCTAAATTCTCCAACCCCAAATCCGTTTCTTTGCTGAATACCAAGACATGTACAATGATGATGGGGTGAGGACAGGAGGATGAGGAGGAATTTTTGAAGCAAGTGAAGAGAGAGAGAGGTAAAGAAACGGGAATGTCTGTTCCCGCTGTTACAACCATCATTCCTTCCCTTCAGTGACTGTGTTGATACAGAGGTGCCTTGGTTGCTGGTGGCAACCCTCCTTTATGACACAGTGATGGCATGCAGCGTTATCTTCCCTCCACAGTCCCATGGGCACAACACCAGATTGCCATACATATTGATTTTTCTCTCATCCCGTGGAGACATCACAGCTGCCCCCTCAGAGCGTAGGTTGGAGGCGAAACCTCATTCCCCAGCAAGACAAATGCATGCTCACAGCTCTGCTTTTGGAACATCTCCATGCTGCTCTGAGTCTTTTCCATTTGCTTCTTCTGGGGTTGAGAAAATGAAAGCAAAGGCCTCAGAGGACCTTAGATAGGTCTGAAGCATAAACTAAAACAGCTGGGTTGAAACCAGCTCACTCATGCATCACTTTGGACTCTCCTCTTGAAACTCTGGCTGTGGAAGACACTGAGAAAGAGAAAATGCAGTGTGGCCTTGAGATTCAAAGGAAGCAGATGCATCTGAATTTAAGGGGTAAATCACTGTGGGCTTCTTTATGAGATGACTAAATTATCCAAAGTGGATGCTTACATAGTTAGTGTTAGAACATGCCAGGCCTGGATCTGTGGTTGCATGCTTGGCAGCCATGTGGTCTTGTGTCTCTGCTCATAGCTGGCTGCATATTATGATTTCTGTGTCTGATTTTGAAGATCAAGATCAGACGCACAGGCAGGGAATATGGTGGCAACTGGTACTGACTGGTCAAGTCTTTTAGCCTTTCCAGGGCTACAAAGTCACAGTGATGTTTGGACCTCAGACCACAGATCAAATATTTAAAATTATTCTGGGGTAGTTTTACCCTGATTAAAAGGGATCTTGAGAGGCTAATTCTTCTCAGTCTCCTTCCATGAGAAGTTCCCAAATATATTCAGCAAGAAAATTGTTCATCTCATCAAGCACAACAAATCAAGCAAGCCCTTCTCTTATCTCGGGCTTTAATCTGTTGATAAATCAGTAACCTCACACATAAGTGAAGAAGTGAAGTAAATGAGCACCTGATAGGCCTTAGGTACAGTTTCTCTGCCTTTCCTCTACTCACCAATTTCCATGCACATAGATACATGTGTACACACACTCAGGCACACAAAGGCAGTGGTGTTAGGTTGCTAGTGTATGAAATCCCTTACCAGGGGGCTTCCCAGGTAGCTCTGGTGGTAAAGAACCTACCTGCCAAAGCAAGAGACATAAGGGATGCAACTTTAATCCTGAGTCAGGAATATTCCCTGGAGGAGGGCATAGCAACCCACTCCAGTATTCTTGCCTGGAGAAACCCATGGACAGAGGAGCTTGGCGGGCTACAGTTCATAGGGTCACACAGAGTCGAACACAACTGAATCAATTTAGCACACACACACATACATATGAAATCTCTGTAGTTATAGACTCTACTATTTATTCCAAGGCTTAACTTCGAAATACTCCCAAGAAAGTTAATGCAAATTTACACTGATTGATACTAGATTCATTCATAATAGTTTTTATAGAAAGAAGGCTCCAGGATTATAACAGGATAGAGAAAAATGTGGCAGAGAAGATAAAAGCTATTTCCTCATTTTCTAAGAAATACACAGATCCAAGAAACTATGATCAAGTCACATGTCTAGATTTGGTTTTATGTCATTTTCATAAAGTATGTTGGCTTGTAAGAATTATGAGACATCTTTGATGTCTAAGTATTCAATTTTTCCTTAACTTTTTTTTCCTTTAATGGTTTTGTGTAAATAAAACAGTTGAACACATCTTGATACTACTTCAAATTTTAACAAGAGATCCAGTTTAAGGTTTCTGTATGTCCTGAAATATCTTCTTAAATTCTACAAAATGCTTTGTGGGGATGATTCTGGAAGTTGTACTCTTAAATTCTGGTATCACAGCCTCTTGACTGTTTTCAAATCCCATTTACCATCTAGAACAGAGGCTAGCAGTTTGCTTTGTCCATTACCACCCAGTTCTTTTCTTTTTGAGCCACTGCAATTTTGAGACCAGGAAGAGTAATTCTAGAAAAGAAAATATCTTCTAGTGTAGTGCTAGGCCAAACATTTTTAAAGGAGTTCTTTAAGGGAATTTTGCTAAGCAAAAGGTATTTGGGGGAGATGAATGATTTTGATCAGAAATGTCTTTACTGTTCTCCAGATTTTTGCTCACTTTATCTGTGACTGCCTCAAAAGACTAGCACGGAGCATATTCCCAAATCTAGCTAAGATCTTGTAGGCTTAACTATAAAAGAAACTTGGGGATTTTCTTTATAAAAGACCACGTGTGAGCATTAGGGTCACTGGATTAAAAAAAAAAATGTCTTAAAATCATGAATTGGCCTAGAGGCTATAGGCTTTCGCTTTGTCAGGATGGGGCTTGTTCAATCTTTTTTTATTCAGACACTCTGATGGAAAAAAAAAAAAAAAAACAGCTAAGAAAGAAGGATTAGTTAACCTGGCAGGCGGGTGTGAAAGAGGTAAGGTGAAAATGCTTGGTGCTAGGTTTTTGTTCATTGTTTGTTTTAAAATTCTTGGAGGCTCTAAATCCTGTCACAGTCTAGAAATAATTCTAGTACAGAATGCCAAGGGTAAAATGGATTTCTCTACACAGAAGATGGTTGGCATTTGATCCTTTTAAATACACAATGATCTCACGTGTCTTTCAAAGATATATCTAGTCCTGTTCAACTTTTACAACTATGTTTTAATACCATGGCCAATAAGATATCTAAAATACATTTATTTAATCCTTATTTTCAAGTGCATTTTCAATGAATATTACCACTGAGAAACAGAGTAGCAAACATTGTTTTACTGCTTCCTGGGCGCTTCCCAGGTAGTGCTAGTTGTAAAGAACCCATCTGTCAATGCAGGAGACATAAGAGATGTGAGTTCGATCCCTGGGTCGGGAAGATCCCCTGGAGGAGGACATGGCAACCCACTCCAGTATTCTTGCCTGGAGAACCCCATGGACAGAGGAGCCTGGCGGGCTACAGTCCATAGGGTTGCAGAGTCAGATATGACTGAAGTGTCTTAGCATGAACGCATGCATACAAAGCATAACCTTTACAACACCAAAGTTCTAGGTTTTTATTATTTTTCTCATTTAACTGAGGAACCTGAAGGATTGGGGTTACTTACCCAAAGCTACAGAGCTAATGAAGAGCAAATATACTGCCCACACAGTCTAACTTACAAGCAAACCCACAAACATTTTAACACAGGCCCAAATAGTGCACATTTTAGTGCACTAAGAGAATAGATTTTAGTTTATTGAATTATAATTTCTATATATGTACGTCTCAGGTTACAACAGAACAAAAAGTGTCCTGAATTTAAAATTCTATTCAGAAGCCTGAATGGCATTAAGCCACCATGACATCTTCTGTGAGTTGATTTTCCATCTTCCCAGCAGCCTATGATTCTTTGAGATGAGTACAAACCTCTTTCTTGACAGGGGAAGGAGGAACAAGGTTTTAATAGAGTTGATTAGAATTCACTAGAATATACCAATTGGTTTTGACAGGACATGCTAAATTTGTTGCATCCTGACACAACTTGCACAAAGCCCATGTAAGTTTAGATCATTTATCTACATAGGCAACCCATTAACTTGATGTTAATATGGCATTACATTAACTTGTGCTTTTTTTCTCTCTCTTTTCCTTAAAATGTCAGCCTGTGAGTTTGTTTACTTATTAATATGTGAACCTTGATTAGGTAATAGGAATAAAAAGCTATGTCAAAATAATGATTCTCCCAAAGTTAGTTGCTATCATTTACTTTTGCCATAATATTCTGCATCTTATACAAGTGAGAAAAGCAAGTGTATTTCTAAATTGTATGAGCTTTCACAATTCTCATACTCTTAATGCTTTTTAGGCTTTACATACAACTGACTAAGAGCTTCCCAGGTGGCTCAGTGGTAAAGAATTTGTCTGCCAATGCGGAGACATGGGTTTGATTTCCAGTCGGAAAGTCTCCTGGAGAAGGAAATGGCTATCCACTCCAGCATTCTTGCCTGGAAAATCCCATGGACAGAGGAGTCTGGCAGGCCACAGTCTATGGGGTCACAAAAGATTCAGATATGACTTAGCGACTAACCAATAACAACAGCTGACTAAAAATTGGCTAGCAGCCAACCTTTGTTTTATAAAATCTGGGTATTGCAGTTATTGAAAGTATTTTGCTGATGCTTTGATCCCGTGATTTCAAATGTGTGGTATTTTTACATTATGAAAGTATTCACAGTAGCCTGTTTTACACATTGATTTATAATGGGTCTCTCTTCACCTACTTGACCAGATATTAAACTGTACTCCATTCATGGGGTCACAAAGAGTCGGACACGACTGAGTGACTGAACTGAACTGATGTAGCTTTCTACTATAGGTCACATCTCTGTAACACATGGCACTCTAACCCATTTTGCCCCAAAGGTACCCAGGTAAATTTAATTGTGTATTTTCAATCAGGTTGAGAAAATGGAGTGCAATAGAGATACAGTCTTCAGATATTTTTCCTGGCTATGCCTCTTCAAGGCTCTTGAGAGAGTTACTTAACTCTTAACCTGTTGGGCTTCCCTGGTAGTTCAGCTGGGAAAGAACCCACCTACAATGCAGGGGACTTTGGTTTAATTCCTGGGTCAGGAATATCCCCTGGAGTACAGTCCATGGGGTTGCAGAGTTGGACACAACTAAGCATGCACACATGCATGACCTGTTAAATCTATACATGTATGTAAGTAATTGGATAATGACTATAAAAATGGACTGTTCTGATTTGTACAACAACATTCATAAAATATTATTCACAAAGTCCAAAAGATAAAAATAATCCAAGTATTCATTAAAAGATAAAATATGGTATATACAAACCATGGAATATTATTCAGCCATAAAAAGAAATGAAGTTCTAGTGCATGCAACAACATTATGAGCTTTGAAAACATTATGCTAAATACAATAACCCAGGCAAAGAAAGACAAGATATTATATAATTCGATTTCTACATTAGGCAAATATAGAGACAGAAAGTAGTTTAGAAGTCATCAGCGGCCGAAGAGAGTGGGTGGTGAGGAAGGCAGACTTAATGCTTAATGAGCAGAGTTTCTATCTGGGATTACTTAAAAATTTTAGAAATAGTGGTGATGGTTACACAAAATTATAAATATAATTTTATTGTCACTGAAGTATACACTTTAAATACCTCAAATGATAAATTTTATGTAATGTACAATCTTACATAATTTTTGTCACTCCAAACATTTAAATTTATATTACAAATGTTAATATCCATCACCAATCACTGTTTTAGTTTCAAAATTATGGAGCAAGACAATTAAGGCTTTGGAATTTTCTTTGGTTTTAACCCTAGAGAGTTCATATCACTTTTTTATGTCTCCTTGGATTGGATGTCAGTGAACTAAAATGGACTGGAATGGGTGAATTTAACTCAGATGACCATTATATCTACTACCGTGGGCAGGAATCCCTTAGTAGAAATGGAGTAGCCATCATGGTCAACAAAAGACTCCAAAATGCAGTACCTGGATGCAATCTCAAAAATGACAGAATGATCTCTGTCCGTTTCCAAGGCAAACCATTCAATATCACAGTAATCCAAGTCTATGCCCCAACCAGTAACGCTGAAGAACCTGAAGTTGAACGGTTCTATGAAGACCTACAAGACCTTTTAGAACTAACACCTGAAAAAGATGTCCTTTTCATTATAGGGGACTGGAATGCAAAAATAGGAAGTCAAGAAACACCTGGAGTAACAGGCAAATTTGGCCTTGGAATGCGGAATGAAGCAGGGCAAAGACTAATCGAGTTTTGCCAAGAGAAAACACTGGTCATAGCATAGATGACCCCCTCTTCCAACAACACAAGAGAAGACAGGGCATGGCTTAGTTTCGTTGAGTTAGACAAGGATGTGGTCCTAGTGTGATTAGATCGACTAGTTTTCTGTGATTATGGTTTCAGTGTGTCTGCCCTCTTGCAACACCTACCATCATCTTACTTGGGTTTCTCTTACCTTGGACGTGGGGTATCTCTTCACGGCTGCTCCAGCAAAGTGCAGCCAAGCTGCTCCTTACCTTGGACAAGGGGTATCTCCTCACTGCCGCCCTCCTGACCTTGAACATGGAATAGCTCCTCCAGGCCCTCTTAGGCCCGCACAGCCACCGCTCATTGCCCGTAGGGTTGCTCCTCCCCACCACCGCCCCTGACCTCGAAGCTGGGGTAGCTCCTCTCGGCTGCTCCTGTGCTGTCACAGCCTGGCACTCTCGGCCGTTGCCCCTGACCTCGGACGTGGGGTAGGTCCTCTTGGCCGCCGCCCACAGGGCATGGGGTCCTCCCAGCTTCTGCCCCTGATCTCAGACGTGGAATAGCTCCTCTCGGCCGCCCTTGTGTGGCCCTCACAGCTGCCTGCGCTTCTGCGCAGTCACAAAGAATGCTCAAACTACCACACAATTGCACTCATCTCTGCTAAGTCACTTCAGTCGTGTCCGACTCTGTGCGACCCCATAAATGGCAGCCCACCAGGCTCCCCCGTCCCTGGGATTCTCCAGGCAAGAACACTGGAATGGGTTGCCATTTCCTTCTCCAATGCATGAAAGTGAAAAGTGAAAGTGAAGTCGCTCAGTCGTGTCCAACCCTTAGCATGGACTACAGCCTACTAGGCTCCTCCATCCATGGGATTTTCCAGGCAAGAGTACTGGAGTGGGGTGCCATCGCCTTCTCTGGCACTCATCTCACACACTAGTAATGCTCAAAATTCTCCAAGCCAGGCTTCAGCAATACGTGAACCGTGAACTTCCAGATGTTCAAGCTGGTTTTAGAAAAGACAGAGGAACCAGAGATCAAATTGCCAACATCGGGTGGATCATCGAAAAAGCAAGAGAGTTGCAGAAAAACATCTATTTCTGCTTTATTGACTATGCCAAAGCCTTTGACTGTGTGGATCACAATAAACTGTGGAAAATTCTAAAAAAGATGGGAATACCAGACCACCTGACCTGCCTCTTGAGAAACCTATATGCAGATCAGAAAGCAACAGTTAGAAGTGGACATGGAACAACAGACTGGTTCCAAATAGGAAAAGGAGTACATCAAGGCTGTATATTGCCACCCTGCTTATTTAACTTCTATGCAGAGTACATCATGAGAAACGCTGGGCTGGAAGAAGCACAAGCTGGAATCAAGATTGCCGGGAGAAATCAATAACTTTAGATATGCAGATGACACCACCCTTATGGCACAAAGTGAAGAGGAACTAAAGAGACGGTGAAAGTGAAAGTGGAGAGTGAAAAAGTTGGCTTAAAGCTCAACATTCAGAAAACTAAGATCATGGCATCTGGTCTCATCACTTCATGGCAAATAGATGAGGAAACAGTGGAAACAGTGTCAGACTTTATTTTGGGGGGCTCCAAAATCACTGCAGATGGTGATTGCAGCCATGAAATTAAAAGACACTTACTCCTTGGAAGGAAAGTTATGACCAACCTAGAGAGCATATTGAAAAGCAGAGACATTACTTTGCCAACAAAGGTCCATCTAGTCAAGGCTATGGTTTTTCCAGTGGTCATGTATGGATGAGAGAGTTGGACTGTAAAGAAAGCTGAGTGCCGAAGAATTGATGCTTTTGAACTGTGATGTTGGAGAAGACTCTTGAGAGTCCCTTGGACTACAAGGAGATCCAACCAGTCCATTCTAAAGATCAGTCCTGGGATTTCTTTGGATGGAATGATGCTAAAGCTGAAACTCCAGTACTTTGGCCACCTCATGCGAAGAGTTGACTCATTGGAAAAGACTCTGATGCTGGGAGGGATTGGGGGCAGGAGGAGAAGGGGACGACAGAGGATGAGATGGCTGGATGGCATCATGGACTTGATGGACATGAGTTTGAGTGAACTCCAGGAATTGGTGATGGACCGGGAGGCCTGGTGTGCTGCGATTCATGGGGTCGCATAGAGTCAGACACGACCGAGCCACTGAACTGAACTGGATTGGATGTACAGTTTTCCCACACAAATATTTTTTATCATTGACCATACTGCTTCTATTTTTAAAAGTTTATTCCTGATCTGATTTTTTTAAATTAATAATGTCATATGCAAACACTTATTGAATTGTACACTTAAATAAGTGAATTGTATGGTATATCTATTGTATCTCAATAAAATGCTTAAAATAGCAAAAATATATAATTCTATGGTTCAGGTGAATGTCAACCACTAAAAGAGTGAAAGGGTGTGAAAGGATTTAGGGACCACATGGAGAGGTCAAAGTAGTACTTGGGTGAGAGCTGATACAGTCGTAATCCCATAAAAAACTTGGGTTTGCCTCCAGCTCTTTTCTGGGTGTGCTTTATATTCTTGTGGCATTTTCATATCTACCATCAAGATAAGTCCATTCTGGCAAGGCAATCATGACCTAATGGCTTAAGACCAACTACTTTGCTAAGCTCTTGGTACCATCCATGTTATACCTTATTAAGAGTTGAGGAACTGACTCGATATTGACACCTCCTATCTCCTCAAATGTAACTGTCCTGAAAGCAAGGATAACATTGCCTGCCTGTCCCATCATTTATTCAGACCTCACTTCAGATCACAGACAGAGTTGACCACCATCAAATCCTTCACAGCATTTGTTATTATTTTCAGACCTCTCCATTTCCCCCCTTAACTGAAATATCCCTGGATACTTTATAACCTGGCAGCTGCAACTCTTTTCACTAAAGAAAGAAACTTTCCAGAGCTATTAAGTCTAACCTCATATTTTATGCATTTGGAATCAACTTTGATTCTATATTCCAAGTTGTTCAGTAGTCCATTGTTGTTTCTAAGTTAACAACACCTCCTATCACTCCTTCATTAGACTATTTCTATACCATGTAACATTCACAATACCATCATAGTATTCATCTCGTTGTACAATTTTTGACATATCTGTCAGTCTCCCCTAGTAAACCATGACATTCACAATGGCAAGGCCCATTTGCTTTTTATCTTCTTACTTGAGTGTAATGGGTCTGTAGTAGATGAACAAAACAAGTGTTAGCTAAATGAATCAGAAATGATCCAGTAAATGAATGGTATTAAAAGAGCCCAGTAAATAAAATAAATTCTTTACTGATTTTTAAAAAAGGCATTTCAGTGACAAATGTGTTCAAGTTTGTGACTCGTGAGACCTTGGCCTGCAGTGCTTATAGTGGGGCTTGGGTTCCTAGCCAGAGACTGGGCTGGGTCACAGCAGTGAAGGCAGCAGACCCTAGCCACTAGACCAGTGGTCAGTGACAAAGGCCTTTGGCCCTTTGGTTTTGCAGAAAAAAATTTCCACAAACTGAAAAGTAGGGAAGCAAGTAAAGTATCTATTAGGAGGGAAAAAAGTATAATACGTGTAGATAGACACATGGGCAGACTCAGACAGAGAGTCCCTGGGTTGTGCTGTTATAGCAGTTTGAATTACTTTTATGGAGTACTTCTTTCCAGGTTTCCTTTGGCCAATCATTTTGACTTGCTTGGTTTGCAATCCATATTTGGTATATCTCAGGATCCTCCCATTTGTGTGCACGCTTCTTTTAGCCAAGAGGGATTTACTGGAAAGGCATATGGGTAGGGAACATCTTTTGACATAACTCTCCTTTGGCTTCCAAGGAGTTTTTCTGCATATGTGTGGTTGAGGAGATCTCCTGACTTCAAGAATAAGAAATACGTGGTCTGGGCAGGGCCCAGCCTCTTTCCTTAATTGTCCTACAACTCTCATCTTGGAGTTTCAGTTGGTAGGAAATGAATCCCCAATCACTTTACCCTGGGAGGGCCTGTCTACCTTCTGCCTCAATTTCACAGGACAATCATCAGTCATATGTGTAGAGATGTATTTATATATTTAAATATGCTTTCCTGGTACCCCTTGCAGCCTCTGTAGCTACAATATGCCTCCCTTACTGGTTGTGTACACAAATTTGCAGTCTGAAGTTTGCAGTCATATTAAGTAAGAGCAAAGCATTGTCTTTCAAAATAAGCATAATTTCCTGCTGATGGCATAACAGAAGTGGATCAAAGTCTAGTTAACTACTTTTTTCCAGGTCCATTAATGGTGTTTACCATACTCATTTAAACTATCACTCAATTGATGTGCCACTAAGTATAAACCAGGAAGGATAGAATGCAGAACTCCTGATAAAATCCTTAAAAATCCTGTCACTCTTGTCTAAGAAATACGGCATATTAACTATGTGCTCCAGATTTTTGGCCCACTTAATTCCAGTAGAAAATTTATGCAAGTTATTCAACCTTCTAGCTCGAACATTCACTAAAGCCAAGAGCTGAGATATACACAGAGCCTGTAAAACATGTGAATGAACCAAAGCTGGAATGTATTTATAGAATGACAAATTATCCACATTAAATTTAGATAGCGGAAGGGGAGTCTCTCAGGGATCTACAGATTTTAGATTTCATATGAGCATTTGTTTGATTCTGATGTTGGCCTGTTCCATTTAAGATAACTATTTTTATAATGTGGCATTTCCCCAGTATTATTTTTGTTCTATTGAATAAGACTACTTGGGACTATTAAAAACTGTTAATGTCAACTCCTGAATGGATAAAATTTAATACTGGGAATAGTGATGCTTATTGTGTAAATACTGATTTATACAAAAATGATACAGATTTAACTTTAGAGGTTGCTTATTATTCACTCACAAAGAATTTATTAAATATTTATTGAATCTATTTGCGAAGCAGAAATGCAGACACAGACATAGAGAACAAATGTATGGGCACAAATGGGGTAAAGGGGGGTTGGATAAATTGGGATTAACACATACACACTACTATGTATAAAATAAATAATGAGAACCTACAGTATAGCACAGGGGAAAAAAGAAGGTATCAATACAGTTTGTTCATAGGACATATATTAAGTTAACCTTAAAAATGCACTCTAATATACATTAGGTGCAGACAAATACCATTTGATTGCACTTATACGAGGCACCTAGAACAGTCAAATTCATATAGACTCAGAAAGTACATTGATGGACACTAGGGGTCCAGGGATTGGGAGGCAGGGTGGGTAATTAGTGTTTAATATGGAAAGAGTTTCAGTTTAGGCAGGTGAAAAATTCAGGAGATGGATGATGGTAAGAGTTGCACAACAATGTGAATATACTTAGTGCTTCTAACTGTACAGTTAAATATAGTTTAAAAATTATGTTTTATATTGTATGACTTTTACCACAATAAATAATTATTTACTGAGGCTTTACTATGAACCAGACACCATGTTAGGTATTAAGGACATGGAGATAATGGACATAGTTTTATTCTGAAAGAAAAGAATTCACAATGTACTGGGGAGAAACAGGTAAATTAATAAACAGTTCCAATATTTGATCGGCAAAGTGGAGATAATCACAGGAAGACTAGTAGAACATTGCAAGTGGACACCTAATTAAACCTATGGATCATGGATGGCTTCCAGGAAGAGGTGGCAAATAGGAATTACGAGCAGAGAAGAAAGCAAGGGTATTCTGGATAAAGAGACAGCATGCAAGAAACCCAGAGACATAAGCAAACCATCCGCAGTGGCAGAATATGATCCTTTTGGTCACTCAAGAGGTTCTTAGTGTCAAGCATTAGTTAAATCAGCTGCTGTTTTCTGTGCTTGGGCTTGATTTCTTTTCCACATCATCAGATTAATTTTCCTTTTCAGGTTTGTCCTGAAAGTCTTAATCAAATCTATTCTTGTGATTTGGATCTGGGCCTAACATGAGCAAATGACACCTTTATATCTATTCACTCTAGCTTGATTATCTATTCCAGGTGACTATCCAAGCAAGTGGCAACCAACAGTATGAAGCATGCAAAACATTTTCAGTTGAAAAATCTACATTACTTTACAACTTTCAAACACGTGCTTACCTCATCATTTGCCCTCATAGCCATCTTGGGTGATATGTATTATTAATGATCATACCCACTTTTAAAAGTGAAGAAAAAGGAAATTCATAGAGGTTTCTGACAGAAAACATATGGCACATTCAAACTGGGTAAATCAAGATAGTTTAACATAAAGATTACTTATAAAATGTGGACAAAGTTTAGGATCACCAACAAGGGAGAGTGTGCTACCCTGGGCTATTGAAGCCAGTAGGGAGCCTTTGTTATCCTAAGCCTGGGTATTAGTATCCTACTGCTGCTGTAACAAATTACCACCAATTTAGTGGCTTAAAATAACATGAATTTATTATCATACAGGTCAAGGAGTCAGAAATACAATATCATCATGCTAAGTCATGAGGTCAACAGAGACGAGTTGCTTCTGGAGGTTCTAGGAGAGAATCCTTGTTCTGGCTTTTTCCAGCCTTTAGAGGCCGCCTGCATTCCTTGGATCAGGTCCTCACATCACATCTTTTCTCCCTGTTTCCAGGTTCCCATAATTTCTATGGCACAGCAAAGTGAGTCAGTTGTACATGTACATCTATCCTCTCTATTTTTAAATTTCTTTCCCAGTTAGGTCACCACAGAGCATAGAGTAAAGTTCTCTGTGTTATACAGTATGTTCCCATTAGTTATCTATTTTATACATAGTATCAATAGTGTACGAAGTCCCTTTTAAGGTACAAGGCAATGGTCATGGGTTCCAGGGAAGAAGGTTATCTTTGGGGGCTGTCATTCAGCCCACCATGACCAGAGAGACAAGGGAAGGGAAGGTGATCAGAGCTCAGAGAGAGCTATGTAGAGAGGTTACCTGATGCATGAGAGAGACAGCTGAACAAGCAGACCTTCCAAGGAGGGCCTTGAAGAATAAATACCCTGTCTTCATGTGCTCCCACCTCTAACCTCCTTCCTAGGTCTCCCGTTGACCAAGCTCAACCAGTAGCCAGAAGGCAGTGAGAGCCCACTAATGACACCTGTGCATGTCGGGCTCTCAGATGCACAACCGGGTGGAGCAGAGTAAAGAGAGGTCCTCAGGGCAAACGAAAGACATCCAACAATCTTCCTTCTGTAAAACTCTTCTTAATTTTTACTTGTTCTTGTAAAAGATATATGTGCTCATTAATTCAAATGCCTAACAGTAAAGAAGGATAAAAAATAAAATAGAAATCCTACCCCAAACCTACACCAACATCCTCCATACACACTTCCTAACTCAACCTCCAGTTGACAGGAGACACAGATGTCTGTATCAGAGGAAGAGTAGGCGTGAAAGAATTGATCACATACAGAAAATCTTCTCTGACCTTTTTCCTGATGCAAAATATGCAACAATGCTATTCTTTCTGCCTGAAATTCATCCCCCTTCATTATTGTCTGCTTAAGTCCTACCCACCTCTCAGGTCTCATCTCAAATAGTGCTTCTTCATGAAAGCTGTGCCTAACTTCCCAATATAGACACCCATCCCTATATACTTTATACTCTTCTTCAGGATCTGGCATTTTCCTTTAGTCCGTAAAGGTACTTTTATTTGTCTGTTTAATTGATTAATGCAAGTATGTTTATCTCCCCATCGGTTTCTGAACTTTAGGAGGCCGATACCCTGTAGCACCAGCAGTGGTTGGTGCGTACTAGAAATGAAATGCTTCATATCTATGTGTATACCTTAACTTAAAATTTCACATCTACAGCAAAAATTCAAAGTTAAGTACAAGCAAACTCATCAATATTTCACATATTTTCACACCTGTTCTCTCTCTGTCTGGCTTATCCCCTCTTCCTTTCTCCCTCCCCCGTTTTTGTCTCCTCTCTCTTTTTCTCTCTTCTTGTTGATTTATGTTCTAAATATCTTGATTTCTAACTCATACTCTATTTTGACATCTGAAAATGTTAAATAATACTTAACTCAGGCTGGGGAATTTTCTTACTGTTTCATACTGCTTCATGGTGGGTTTGGGGGAGACTATTTATCAGCTGACATTGTATGACTCACATTTCTGTTTTCTTCTTCTATTAGCTTTGATTGCCATCTTCTGTTCATTGCGATGAAGAAGGAAATGGCAACCCACTCCAGTTCATTGTGAAATGTCTTCTATTTTTCCGGGCCAGAGAAATAATGCTGTGGGTGGCTGAGCTGAAGAGAGCTTTTTTCTGTCAGTCTGGGGAAGCACAGTTTCTAAAATCAATCGTGCTTTCTTTTGTTCTTTATAGAAAGTTTCAGTGTATCTTCTTACTTTGTGATTCTTTTATATTTTGGCAAGACTCTTGATTTTCATTGTTTTTTTCCCTTTTTCTCTTCATCAGCAACCCTTCAAGGTTGCTCCTCACCTTCAGATAGTGTCTTAATGAGACTCCAGCCTCTAGTCTTGTATGTGCTTTCAATCTCCTTACCTTCAGTGCTGTGAGCTATCAGGTCTTGGTACTGTTTCAATATTCCCCCTCTTACGGAGGGACTTCTTTTGTCCAGAGTTAGTAATACTTGTGTTCTGTCAGCCCTATGCCCCTGTTACCTCCTTCTCTGTTCCTTGCAGCATGGGCTCTGCTGCTGGTCTGGAGCTATTTCCCTAGTTACGTGTAAACTGTGGTTGTGGCATTCTCTATCTCCAGTCAGATTATAGCCATAGATTCTGAGTAATTTTCTCTGTTCTCCTTGGAAATCTGTATTGCTTTTTGGAGATGTCTGGAGAAATTTGGATTTAGAAGCACTCCTTATATCATGGGAAATGAGAATTTCCATTGTATTTTGAAAAAATAGATATTAACAGCTGCTTTAATGCCAAATATGACCATGAAATCAGACTTCCCTGATAGCTCAGTTGGTAAAGAATCTGCCTGCAGGAGACCCCGGTTCGATTCCTGGGTCAGGAATATCTGCTGGAGAAGGTATAGGCTACCCATTTCAGTCTTCTTGAGCTTCCCTTGTGGCTCAGCTGGTAAAGAATCCACCTGCAATGAGGGAGACCTGGGTTTGATCCCTGGGATAGGAAGATCCCTTGGAGAAGGGAAAGGCTATCCATTCCAGTATTCTGGCCTGGAGAATTCCATGAACTGTATAGTCCATGGGGCCCCAAAGAGTTGGACACAACTGAGTGACTTTTCCTTTCAAATGGCCAGGGAAGTATTCAAGTATCAGATATTGGATTAACTCATATTTTTATTAGTAAATTTAAAAAACCCTTTTCCGCAAATTGATCTCTACCTAAAGGCCAGCCACATCAATAGCCGTATCTTATCCCACCCTTATTTTTTCTCCAATCCTTACAGAATTTTTCTGTAATAGTAGAGAGCTAATCAGTGTTGTTGTTGAGACTTGTAAAAGTCCTCACATATCTGTTCTTTACTTCCTCTTTGTGAATGGAAGCCTGTTTTAGCTAGGCATATGTCTGTGCTAAGTAAAGACTACACTTCTTAGCTTCCCTTGTAGAAACATAGGGTCATAGAACATGTACTCAATTGTATGTAACTGAAAATATCATGGTGTGACTTCCGTAGAGGTCTCTAAAAGAAATGGGTACACTCTTACTTAGCATTCCTCATTTCTGCTGGATGGAATACCAACCTAATGGTTGGAGCTCAAGCAGCCATCTTAAACTAGGAGGTGAAAATCCCACATGTTCAATATAGAAGAATTACAAGATAGAAATAACATGGTTCATTGATAATTGTAGAGCTGTCATATCATTTTAGGAATGCTAAATTGTAAATTGCATTTAAGGAAGGGAAAACTAAGTATCTGTGATTTTAAGCCACTGTAATTTTGTATATCCTGTCATTTTTAGCCAGACCTAATTCTAAAAGTAAGCTGGAAATCTAAAAGTAAGCAGATATAGACAACTTCTCTGTATCAACTGTAGCTGCTAAATATAGTACTAAAATTACCTTTGGCTCATATAAGTGTAGTTCATTTCTGAGTCATCAAGAATAGCACGGCTTCATTTTACACATGGAACTGTTTATATTATGTATAAATTTTCTCCATCTTCTTGTCTATGAAATTGATTCTATATTATAAGATTCAGTTCAGTTCAGTTGCTCAGTCATGTCCGACTCTTTGCGAACCCATGAATTGCAGCACACCAGGCCTCCCTATCCATCACCAACTCCCGGAATTCACTCAGACTCACGTCCATCGAGTCTGTGATGCCAGCCAGCCATCTCATCCTCTGTCTTCCCCTTCTCCTCCTGCCCCCAATCCCTCCCAGCATCTTTTCCAATGAGTCAACTCTTCTCATGAGGTGGCCAGGGTACTGGAGTTTCAGCTTTAGCATCATTACTTGACCTATTATCTTTAACTTATACCATAATTTCTCCAACTTTGTTTGTTTAAAAAGCTCATGGAAATTTTGTAAGATTGAGTCTTAAATACTTTATAGTATATGTTTCCAGTGAAAATGAATGTTTTTTTCATCTATTTTATAATTACTTATTGCTGTCGCTTTGTATAAGTTGGTTCAATATCCAATAACCTTGTTAAACTTTCATATTAATTCTAAAAGTTGCTTGTAGATAACTCAATTCTGTTTTTAAAGAATTTAGGAAACATCACTGTAAATTAATTTATTTACTGTGCAATAGCCAGTCCAAAAGACTAAACTAGGTCAATGGAGAAAATTAAAAGATGGATAAGTAAACAAGGTATACCCTGAATCAGTAAAAAGTTAATACAGTTTAATGCACCATAAGATATTGAATTTCTCTATTTCTATAAATTAGCATAAGAATAAAAGAATCAGTCATGTCCTTAAAATAACCATTAATTTTTATTCCTCATAGATTTCAATAAACTGATCAACTTAATTTTTGGAATTCCTTTAGGTCAATATAGCAGCTTATTTATAGGGAATAAGCCCACTTTAGAAGTTTTGTTGACACTGGATAGATGATCAAACAGCCTAAAATAGTCTTGGTGAAGGAATGAATACTAGCACTTCAAAAGCCAGCTCAGTCAAATTCTTCATTCATATTGGATGACACAGTTCCTCTAAAATTACTCACACAGGAGATTTGCAACAGCATAAATTATTTTAAGTGGCTGATATCACATTCTATGAAATCTTTTACCATCAATGAATGGCTGGTGTGCCTGTCTGCTCTTGACAAATGAGAATGGAATATATTAGTCATAAAGAAGAATAAGCTCTTCAAGTTAAAAAATGGAAATAAATAAGAAAAGCAAATCATGAATAAATATCAAGCTTTGAGAAGAAAGTTGAAAAACTGCCAGATTTCATGAGAAACTTTTCTCTGTTTTACAGTTCAAAACAAGTCTTTTCAGTGATTCAATTATTTTTCACCCTTCAACTCATTCAGAGTTCATTTTATTATCTTATATTGTTAATTTAATTTTACTATATTTTATATTTTAGCATTGCTCTAGCAGAGAGGAAAAGGTATCTTTGGCCTGTGTCTGAGACCAATCATAAAGTGACATACTATTGTTTTATATTCCATTGAGAAAAAAAATCATGGTGATTGTAGAAAACATGTGATGGAAAGTAACCACATATCGTCTAAAACAATTTTCCTTAGAATTAACCTTGGTGATAATGTTGACCTGCAGAGGAACCACCTTGAGCCTCATTCAACATCAGTGTTTTTTGTAATGTATAATGTGTAATCTGCTGCTACTTTTATTCATATAAATAATTCATTATAATAACAACTATGATCAGAGTCATATCTAGGTCAGGAGTCAAAAATCACTCATAGATTTCTAATGAAAATTAGAGAATTCCAATGGAAGGTGGACACACAATAAAAAAGTCAACTCTGCTGATAATTGAGGAATTAACGTTTTATACCCACTTGACAAATTTTTGAAAAGTCTGTCAATAATATGTTGGCAATAGAGACTCTCAAGCATTACTGAAGGGGATATACCTTTGGGACAACCACTTTGATAAGCAAGTAATTCATACCTAACAAACTGAATTTATGCACTCAACCAATGAATTCTAGCCCTAAATTTGTCTTCTCACATATGTTTAAGAGCAAGTGCAAAAAAATGCTTATCACCAAACTGTTTAAATAGTGAAAAAAATTGTAAACAACCTAAACATCCATCAACAGGAGACTAGAAAAACAAAAATGTGATATAATCATACAAAAAAACCACTGCACTAAATAATAAACAAGCCTAAACAGATAAAATAAACAAACTAGGTTTACAGATTATGATATGTATAAATATTACTTTAAAAACTCATTGTAAAGAAAATGTTTAATATGAAACAATTTTCATATAAAATTTAAAAGGTGAACAACATACTATAGTTTATGATTGTATACTTGAAAAATGAAGACATTCTAGAAAATTATAGACACCAATTCCAGCAATGGATAAAGAATAGCAGTGTGATAGAAAACAAGTATACAGGAATTTTCATCTCCTGTAGTATTACACATCTGATATGGCAAATGAATGATTACATGCCTGTTATTCTCTATAATTCCTCATATTTGATTATAATTATAATAATTCATATAACCTTTATACCTCAAGCTGATAAGCAGTATACATCTCAGAACCCTATACCCCATTGAGTAGGGTATAGGGTTTCTTTTTTCTAATTAATTTTTATTGGAGTATAGTTGTTTAACAATGTTGTATTAGTTTCTACTGTACAAAAAAAGGAAACAGCTTCTTTTGAATTTCCCCTCTTCTTTGGATTTCTTTCCCATTTAGGTCACCAGAGAGAACTGAGTAGTTTCCTGAGCTATACAATATGTTCTCATGATTTTTCTATTTTACACATAGTATCAATAGTGTATATATGTCAATCCCAATTTCCCAATTCACCCCCCTCCTCCTTTCCCCTCTTGGTGTCCATATATTTGTTCTCTACTTCTGTGTTTCTATTTCTGTTTTGCAAATAAGATTATCTGTACCATCCTTCTAAATCCACACATATGCATTATTATGTGATTTTTTTTTCTCTTTCTGACTTACTTCACTATGTATGACGTCTCTAGGACCATCTACATCTCTACAAATGATCCAGTTTTGTTCCTTTTTATGACTGAGTAATATTCCATTGCATATATGTACAACAACTTCTTTATCCATTCCTCTGTTGGTGGACATTTAGCTTGTTTCCATGTCCTGGCTATTGTAAATAGTGCTGTAATGAACATTGGGGCACATGTGTCTTTTTGATTTATGGCTTTCTCTGGGTACATGTATATGCCTAGTAGTGAGATTGCTAGATCATATGGTAGTTTTACTTTTAGTTCTTTAATGAGGTCTCCTGAAGACCTCCCCCTGGAAGATGAGAATTCCCAGAGGAAAGGAGGGGATACTACTTATTTAGACTCTTCTACCAGCTCAGGCCACTCTCTAGAATCTACCTAGAAACTTGACTTAGAAGCAACATAGGAACACCACAAATTCCATGCTTGAGTCCTAAAGCTCAAGCATTACTTCTATAAGTAAATAGTAGGAATTTTTCCCATGCCTCTCTGTATTTCCTCATTTCCATCTCTGGATAACTTGCTTTCATATCTGCTTTACTTACTTTAACAGGAAAGAGTGGCTTTTATTTTCTCTATAGATGTGATATGTTTGGGCATAGAGAAACTTCTGCCTTTGTGTACTCTATTTTTCTAATGTAGAAGGAAAGTAGTGTCTACAGTCAATAGACCTGGTTTCAAAACTTGGTGCTATATGTGATTAATGAGCTGAGTGATTCCTGAAGTTTTTAACAACGTCTTATCCTGCTTCATTTTACAAAGAAGAGTGGGAGACTCTGCTCAGTGCTCTGTGGTAAGCTATATGAGAAAAGAAGCTGAAAAAGAATAAATGTATGTGTAGGTATAACTGAATCACTTCGCTATACACCGGAAACTGCCACAACATTGTAAATAAATGATACTCCAATAACATTTTTGAAAACTTAAAAGTAGTATTTGTGGGATTCTTATGAGAATCAGAAGAAATTAAACAAGCATTTGTTAGAGAATATATTTTGAAAACTTAAAAGAAGTAGTATTTGTGGGATTCTTATGAGAATCAGAAGAAATTAAATAAGCATTTATTAGAGAATATATTTTAAAATATTTTATGGTACCTTGTATAGTTATGGTGACCATGTTAAAATCTGATGATATAATATTAAAGTTCAGTTCACTGAACACAATTTTATAAGAATCCAGCTAAGCTAATAGTCATATAGCTTTCCAGAGTTCCACAAATATGACATTCCTATACTCCCTGCAGACGTTAGGTACATACGTACTTAGGCTAATACCCAATTAGGTACAGAAGTACCTAGCTTACAGATGTATTATAAATATGAAGCACAAAAAGAAGTTATGTTATTATTTTCATTCCTCTCACTTGCTCCTGTTCACTGCCTTGTAAAGCTTATGAGCTATCATGCCTGAACTCATTTTTTACAATCAGCCACTGCAAAATCTTTTGGATTCAGTGTTGATCACTTTTGGCTTATGATCCTCTCCTCAATTCTCTTTCAGTTGTTGTCCCTTACTAATGGTCTTAATGACTTCAACATGTATGTTGTAACCTTCCCTAAACCCTGATCTCAAGTTCTTCAATCTAGTGTCTGTCATCTCTATCTTATTTTATGTGCACATCAACATACCTGTAATTACTTTCCTTCCAAAATCAAAACCTAAGAAGTCTCCTTGCTGAGTCAACCCTCAGGCTATAGTTTTTATTTCTTTTTCTTGATCTCACTGAATCTACTCCTTATCCCCAGTGTGCCTTTGATCTGGGTCTCTTTCAGTTCTTTCAGACTATCCCATCCATCAAGAATTACTTATCTTCCTACCCCAGCCTCAGTTTCATGATCAACCATTTCAGAATTGCTCTCATCAGAAACATAGAGTTCTTTATAATCTTCATGCCAACTTTTCACTTTCTAAATATGATTAAACCCATTATGTTATTCATCCTCCTCTGTCCTCAAACCACAAAATATATCTTCTACCCTGCTTCTGAAGGAGTCACTTTCCTAAAGAAGCTTCCTCAGTTGAGCTGCCATACCGTCTTTTTTATTAGACACCAAATATTTATCAACCTGTTGCAGTCTGACCTCTCATTCCAGTATTCTTAAGCCCACTTCTTTATGGTTTTCAAAGACCTTGTGCTCATCCAATCTTTCCTGGGTAAACTGTTATAACTTGAAGCTTTCCTACTTTTTGGCTGTCTTTTACTTTGATGCCTCTATTTCACATTCTCCTGCTTCCTTCTGTTCAGTAAAGACATTCTTTATACATGTACTCTTTATCCTCTTCTGCAATTGCTCCAATTTTGCAGATCATCTGTAATCATGGTCTCACTAGCTGCCTCGCAACAGATGGTTCCCAAATCTCTGCCCCCAGCATAACTTCTCCTGAATTTCCTACTTCCTAATGATTTTCTCTTCCTAGAGTTCTACTAGAAACACAAATAGGCATCCCCCTCCAGATCCTGAAACCCTCCTAAAACCTCGTCTTCCCGTCAGTAAATGCTGAAGTTGAGCCTGTTACTCAGATAAGCCCAGAGCCTCTGGTTTATCTTTGATTACTCTCCTATTCTACCTTTCATCCGCAGCTTGTGCATTAAAACTCTCCAATGTCTGTGGAATTCTCACCCTTCTTTTGGCCACTCTCTAGAATCTACCTAGAAACTTGGCTACCTAGAAACTTCTAGAATCTACCTAGAAACTTCTTTTGGGTCCTAATGCCCCTTTTATCTCTTCATCTGGCTCTTAGGATAATATGCTGTTTGCTCTTTTCCCTGACCCTCTTGTGGAAACTTCTTTCCAATTACATCTAATCCAACCTCTGCCAAAGGGAACTTTTGATCAAAGCATGTCTCTGATTAGATTACATCTCTACTCAGAAATCATCAGTTGTCTCTGTATTACAGTTGACTTTAATAAGTATGGAATTAAAAACCCCTCATGATCCAGGTCCAACTCACCTTCTCTGGCCTCCTTATGCAACTCCTCTCTGAAGTTGTTTTTCAGTCGCTAAGTTGTGTCTGACTCTTTGCAACCCCAGGAATTGCAACATGCCAGGCTTCCCTATCCTTCACTGTCTCCCAAAGTTTGCTCAGACTCATGTTCACTGAGTCAGTGATTTCAACCAACCATCTCATCCTCTGTCACCCCCTTCTCCTCCCACCCTCAATCTTTCTCAACATCAGGGTCTTTTCCAATGAGTTGGCTCTTCGCATCAGGTGGCCAAAGTGTTGAAGCTTCAGCTCCAGCATCAGTCCTTCCAATGAATATTCAGGGTTGATTTCCTTTAGGATTAACTGATTTGATCTCCTTGCTATCCAAGAGATTCTCCAAAGTCTTCTCCAGCACCACAATTTGAAAGCATCAATTCTTCAGTGATCAGCCTTCTTTATGGTCCAACTCTCACATCCTTATATGACTGTTGGAGAAACCATAACTTTGACTAATGGACTTTTGTCCGAAAAGTGATGTCTCTGCTTTTTAATACACTGTTTAGGGTTGTCATAGCTTTTCTTCCAAGGAGCAAGGATCTTTTAAATTTGGGGCTGCAGTCACTGTCTGCAGTGATTTTAGAGCCCAAGAAAATAAAATCTGTCACTGTTTTCACTTTTTCCCCTTATATTTGCCATGAAGTGATGGTACCAGATGTGATGATCTTAGTTTTTTGAATGTTGAGCTTTAAGCCAGCTTTTCACTCTCCTTTATCACCTTCATCAAGAGGCTCTTTTGTTTCTCTTCACTTTCTGCCATTAAAGTGGTATTGGTTTCAGTCTTGGCTCTACTACTTTACTGTTGTCTTATGTATTGATCATATTGATCAACTCCTTATACTCCTCCAGAAATTATTTAAGGAGCTGGAAATACATAAGTGAGCAAGAATACAAGGTTCCTGCTCTCACAGAACTTGTACATTCTTTCAATAAGTATTCATCAGGAATCTACTGTGTGCCACAAAGGTCTATTTCTATTTGGGTACAGGGGATACAGCTGTGAATAAAACAGACAGATAAGTAAATAAATAAATGAATGGCTGAATATACAAACACAACTATATAATGGATAAATAAAAATCATTATAATTAGTTTCAAGATTTGATAGGCCATTTAGAGAAGGCCTGTCCAAGCTACTGACACTTGGGTTGAAAGCTGGGGAAAGACATTCCAGAAGAGGGATTAGCAAGTGCAAATGCTCTTGGCAAGAATGTCAAGAATGAGCTTGGACTTATTAGAGAAATAAGAAAGGATTATGTGAGGGAAGGGTGCTGTGACTTTAGGCAAGTTATACTCTGTCTATGCCTCAGTTCCTTCACCTCTGCAATGATACTGTACTGAAATGATACCAGTACTACACCTCATCATTTTGTAGTGAGAATAAAATGAAATAATACATGTGACAAACTTAAAAGGTGGTATTAACTGCTCAGTAAGTGGTAACTGTTACCACTTTTGATGCAACCACTGTGCTAGGACTTCATGATACAGTCACCCTTCCCAAGTGCTCCAAGCTTCCTCTCCCCATTTCAGCAAATCTTTTGTTCATGATGTTCCTTTCTTTAATACAGAAATTTCACTTCCCCTCAACTTTGTTTATGCATATACCATCCATATTTCAATGTCATCTCTTCCATGAATCCTGCTCTGGTTTCATCAGCCAAATGCATTTCTCATTTCTGGGCTTCCTTAATACTTTGTGAAATATTTTTTCTAGCCTAAATCACATTCCCTTCTGCCTCACTTCCTTCACTGGATTCTGAGCCTCTTTAGGATAAAACCAAGTGTTCAATGTTGTCCCTACTCTAACACCTACACATGACATTGCTGCTGCTGCTGCTCAGTCGCTTCAGTCGGGTCCGACTCTGTGCGACCCCATAGACGGCAGCCCGCCAGGCTGCCCCGTCCCTGGGATTCTCCAGGCAAGAACACTGGAGTGGGTTGCCATCTCCCTCTCCAATGCATGAAAGTGGAAAGTGAAAGTGAAGTCACTCAGTCGTGCCCGACTCCTAGTGACCCCATGGACTGCAGCCCACCAGGCTCCTCCGTCCATAGGATTTTCCAGGCAAGAGTACTGGAGTGGGGTGCCATCGCCTTCTCCAACACATAACACTACCTTGCCCAATTTTGTCAGTGCCTCATAAATATTTATCAAATTGATTTGGAATTGAACTAATTCAATTCGCTTTGGGCTTGTCACTTGATCTTTTTCTTTACTGCTTAATTTATCAACAGTGATTTATGATTTATACTTTTCTTAGAAATAATATAGGCACACTACTCTACACAAGATAGGAATGAATACACTGTTGTGTATTGTGAATCTTCATTGTTCATGGTGGTTATGTTCTGTCAGTTCAGTTCAGTTCAGTTCAGTCACTCAGTTGTGTCCGACTCTTCGCGACCCCATGAATTGCAGCACGCCAGGCCTCCCTGTCCATCACCATCTCCCGGAGTTCACTCAGACTCATGTCCATCAAGTCAGTGATGCCATCCAGCCATCTCATCCTCTGTCGTCCCCTTCTCCTCCTGCCCCCAATCCCTCCCAGCATCAGAGTCTTTTCCAATGAGTCAACTCTTCGCATGAGGTAGCCAAAGTACTGGAGTTTCAGCTATAGCATCATTCCTTCCAAAGAAATCCCAGGGCTGATCTCCTTCAGAATGGACTGGTTGGATCTCCTTGCAGTCCAAGGGACTCTCAGGAGTCTTCTCCAACACCACAGTTCAAAAGCATCAACTCTTTGGCACTCAGCTTTCTTCATGGTCCAACTCTCACATTCATACATGACCACTGGAAAAACCATAGCCTTGATTAGTAAAATTCTACAAATACCTGGTTAGCAAATACTGAGTCACTGCTCCTAGAAATAATACAGTGTTAGGTTTTTGTGAATCTCTAGCTACAACCTTTTTGTCAGCCAGTTAAGGCATAAACTTATTTAATGTGGATTGATGATTAAAGACACCATAGTGGGTATGTATTATTGGTTCATTAACATTCAATTCACAGCCAACAACACCATAATGCATGCCTGGATGAAGTTTCTCTAACGCGGCTATTTTTTCTGTAAAGCACCTCACAGTCTTCTTGCATTTAGGATTACCAGACAGCACTTCAGCTGTACGATTGAGGACCATGTTAAACAGCAACATCACCAGTGAAACACAAAAATATGAAAGATATGCCACTAAATATATTACCAAAAAGAACACACTTGTTTACAGTACGAGCTGAAATGAAAAGACAGTTCATCGACTTATTGAACCTAAACTGGGACTTGAATTTTTCTCTGTTCTGCACCAGTCCACAAATCATCATGAAAACACCGCGAGTTTTGATTTGGGGGTTACAAACAAATTTTTGCAAGTAAGCAAGTTCACAAATACAAAATCCATAAAAAAATGAGGCTTGACTAGATTGCCTCTGTGGTGTGTTGTTACAGTCATGGTCCCACATTAATTCATGTGAAGAAACCAAGACTATTGTGCTAGAGAGGAAGGGCAGCATCCCCCACAAGACCACAAAGTGACTGCAGCATGTAAGTCACTCCAGGACACTCAGTAAGAAACCTGACCAGCTCAGACCATTGTAAATTGCTGAGTCACAGACTGTAAGCAAATAAAATGCTGGGTGCTTTAAGCCATTAACTATTTCAATAAGTTGTTTAAAAATTGTTTCTAATAGATAACCTGTACAGCCTCTATTTTCCTCAAGTTTTTAATTTTAAGAAGATTTTTTTAAATTGCATATTTCAAAGAAATCTGCAGTTTATTTGCAAACATCTCAAATAATCTTAAATATCTTACTTATCTCATATGTTTCATATTAGAATGATTCCTTCTAGATTTTCAAAGAAATCAAATGACATCTTGCCATCCAGATTCATCTTAAGGAATGTGATTGCCCAGGTTTACTATAGTTGTCAAGGAGAGCAACATCCCCAAGGCAATTGCTTGTTCTTCTGATATTTCCCACTGGGAGCATTTCTGCAGTAAAGACTGCATCCACCTTTCTTCCTTCCTTCTTCCCTCCCTCCTTTCCTCTTCCTCCTCCTCCTTCCCATCTCCTGTTCTTCCTTCTATTTCTCTCTCTCTCTTTCTTTCTATCTGCAACAGTAAGCCAAGCCTCTCTGACTTGTAAGAGCTTTTCTTTTTTAACTTTCTTAACTCCGGTCCAAATTAGATTGTTAATTATAGACCTAACAATGTCTTATTTTACTATAGGACTTCCTACAGTGCCTACACTAATGATTTTCATTTGTTATGGATGGGTGTGCATGCATACACAATAAAAGTTAAGAGGAAAAAAGATCTAGGACTTCCTTTTTAAAAATGGAATTTGGAATGTAGGTTGATAAGAGGCATTGTGACATAAAATATGTACATCTATATCTGACAATAATAGTGAACTGTTATTTAAAATCTTGCTTGTAAACTGTTCATACTATTTTCTTTATTTTGACTTTTAAAGATTCTTTATTAAGCCTGACAAACTACAAGCCATACTAAATATTGCTGTTCTTTTATGCTCATTTCTTATAAAGAAAGAGCTATGAAGGGAATTAAGAAGGACATGATGTTTGGAATGCTCAAGAACAGACTTGTAGACTTTGGAATTTCAGGACTCTAAGAAAATGCCCATGGTATAGGAGGCTGGGATTCTAGCCCATGTTGTCATGGATTCAGTTTTCTTTTAATACTCTGTGTGTTTAGACTATGACATTTGGAAGTCAGCTCATACAGAAAATGGAGAAGAGTGAAAAATTGTAGAAATAAAAAGAAATAAATAAATAAAAATTATAGAATGAAAAGTTGAGAGGTCTCTTCCTGACAGGAGTTTCCTTTCTAGTAAAGCAAGACATGACATTGTAAACCATAACAAATTTCTTATAAATCTCTCCTCTGTAGTCACTATCTTATAGTTTTGAGAAGTACATATGAGACTTAAAAAAAAAAATCTCCACATAATTTCTTCACAGATTGGCTAAATGTATAAAACTTGGCTAAACCTATAATATTGAAAGTTGAATACTCATAGCAACAATTTAAAGACTTCATAAACTGAAAGTACTGAATGTACGTGAGTCCTGTACTTTCAGAAAAGAACAAACATTGAGAACTCTCCCCATCATACTTTTGCCTTCCAAACTCCTCTCACCATTTTTTGCTTCAAGAAATGGTCAGTGATAAAGAATCCCTCCCCATGTGACTCAAATAAGACTCACTGTCCACTCTTTCTCATGTCTCCCTAAATACTCCAGATGACTCCTTGTTTATCTGCCTATTTTTAAAGAAAAAAAATTTCTTACACTTTAAGATAAGACTTTATCACAATAGGAGTCAACTTGATTGTGATAAGGAAGAGAGATTGTGTTCAACTCCAATTCCAACAAGGATAAAGGGAGATTTGTAGCCAACAAATCTCATCTACTGATATGAGAATATCAGTAGATGTAAAATTATTAAGAGGAAATATCAAGGGTAGAGGGACTCATGGGGAAAACTGGCCTAACAGTATTCTTGCTAAAAACAAAACAACCTCTTATGCATCAAAGGTGGGATGAGAAACTTGATCAGATATCAAGGGTGCTCTGATATCCAGGTTGAGATATTCTGCTTTGCTGACTTAGCAGGATTCTTACTAAAACTGGACTCAACAATAACAAACACAGAGGCAAAGGTCAAGAGTCTACTTAAGAAGAGGGCTCAGAGGAGCCTCATTCAAGTTTGGTCAAGGAGTATCTTTGACACCATACAAAACTCCAGACTGCTCTTCCTTTTCTTTGAGGCATATCTCACTAGTAAAATTTCTCTATGGTATCATAACCTGAATAAAACCATCTCCCTGATCTGTCCATTCACTTTGTCTTTAATGATAACATTGGCATGTTTATCTGTTTGTATTGGAGCATGTTCTCCTTGAAGCAGAGGTTCTCAACTCCAGCTCAGGGATAGGCTTCAGGAGTCCATGGCTGCTGGAGTTGGAGACCTGAACAATGTGAAGATGCAAATTTGGGGCAGTAAAGTGTCATGCAGGGTGTTCATCAAATTTTCAGACAAATGTGTGTCTCCATAACAATTTCAGAAATACCAATAGATGTTCTTTTTAATGTTTTGGTTTGAGTGTGGGATGGAATTAGTTCTGTGTGATTTAACTCAGAATGGAAGAGATGGGTTCCCTTTCTCCTTCAGTTCAGTTCAGTTCAGTTCAGTCACTCAGTTGTGTCCGACTCTTCGCGACCCCATGAATTGCAGCACACCAGGCCTCCCTGTCCATCACCATCTCCTGGAGTTCACTCAAACTCACATCCATCAAGTCAGTGATGCCATCCAGCCATCTCATCCTCTGTCGTCCCCTTCTCCTCCCGCCCCCAATCCCTCCCAGCATCAGAGTCTTTTCCAATGGGTCACCTCTTCGCATGAGGTGGCCAAAGTACTGGAGTTTCAGCTTTAGCATCACTCCTTCCAAAGAAATCCCAGGGCTGATCTCCTTTAGAATGGAGTGGTTGGATCTCCTTGCAGTCCAAGGGACTCTCAAGAGTCTTCTCCAACACCACAGTTCAAAAGCATCAATTCTTTGGCTCTCAGCTTTCTTTACAGTCCAAATCTCACATCCATACATGACCACTGGAAAAACCATAGCCTTGACTAGACAGACCTTAGTCAGCAAAGTAATGTCTCTGCTTTTCAATATGCTATCTAGGTTGGTCGTAACTTTTCTTCCAAAGAGTAAGGGTCTTTTAATTTCATGGCTGCAGTCACCATCTGCAGTGATTTTGGAGCCCAGAAAAATAAAGTCTGACACTGTTTCCACTGTTTCCCCATCTATTTCCCATGAAGTGATGGGGCCAGATGCCATCATCTTTGTTAGCAGGGCTCAAATTCACAGATATCTCTTTTCTCTTTTATGGAGAGAAAAAATTGAAACATTGGGTAGGAAAATAAGTTAATTGAATAAATTGTAGGTGTCTCAGGCACAGAATTAATGTGTATGCTTAGTCAGTTTTGTCTGACTCTTTGTGACCTCATGGACTGTAGCCCATCAGGCTTCTCTTCCATGGGGATTCTCCAGGCAAGAACACTGGAGTGGGTCGCCATGCCTTCCTCCAGAGGAATCTTCCCAGACAGGGATCAAAGCCAGGTCTCTAACAAAGTCAGTGGATTATATACCATCTGAGCCACCAGGGAAGCCCAGAATTAATAATTCTGTGCTAATATCAACAGGTTAAATAATCCTCATAAAACACAGTTTAGATGAAGTAAAGGTGAAAGTAGCTCTCTTCAGGATGCTAGACAATAGAATTTCATTCCATGTGTATGAATGAATGATGGTCATCATTATGAATGAATGGGTGGTTATCATCACCCATTTAAATTCTCATTGGCCCTGTTAATTCCTGTGAACTCTTTCAACACAATTTAATAGTTCATGCAAATTTATTTCACCCTTCCACATAAGGTTCTTCAACTCAATGTTTATGCATTGGGTCTCAGTATACAACCACAAATCTTAATCAACAAAAACTGTCAAGTATTTCGTTTTCTTTAAATCAGGATAAATCTAACTCAAACCCCCATCCCAGTGGACTGGGTGAGGTTCAGTCTTGTACATTTCCAGGGCTACGCTCACTCCCCAGGGATGGACAACAGTGTAGGGATTATGTCCATTCATTCAATACCTGCAATTAAGCCTGCTACCAAATATAAGGTAATCCTCCCTATCCAGCATTGCATGTTCATGAAATACTTTTTCTCCATGGTATTTATTTATTTATTTCAATCTGACAATACCATATACTTCATTTATTTTTATGATTTATTTCCCCATCTTTGAAATGTAAGCTCTTGAGACTAGAAGTGTTTCTTATTTTACTCTCCATTGTATCCACACTACTTGTAGCAGGCTTAATAGCAGGTATTGGGCATTATACCTGCATTGCTGTCTGTCCTTGGAAAGTAGAGATAGCCCAGCAAATGTAAGAGTTTGAATTCTTACCCAGGATCTGACTACAGATTCAGTTGCAACAGAGTAATGAGTTCATCTCATGGAGCCCTGGAACTGAGATGGCCCTGAGTTCAGATTTGTCCAGAGTCATGCCAATGGGTTTGGGCCTTTGTACCTCCTGGTAATTGAAAGACAGACAGTGTCTTAGTTTGCTAGGACTGCTATGAGAAAATACCACAGACTGAATGGTTTAAATAACAGCAATTTATTTTCTCACAGTTCTGGAGGCTGGCAGTCCAAGGTCAAGGTGTTGGCAGGTTCGGTTCTTCTTGATACCTTTCTCCTTGGTTTGCAGGTGGCCACTCTCTTACTGCCTCTTTCCGTGGTTGTACCTTCTATGTACATACATCTGTGTGTGTGTGTGTGTGTGTGTGTGTGTGTATTATAATCTCTTCTTCTTTGGCCCACATTGGATTAGGGCCCACCCTAATAGCCTCATTTTAAAATGATTACCTATTTACAAACCTGACCCCCCAAAACAGTCACATTCTGAGGTACTGGGAGCTTAGGGCTATGACATAAGAATTTGAATACAACATAATTCAATCCATAACACTCAACCATGTGTACTCCCCAAAGGCACATCCTTTGCACATGAAAAATAAATGCATTTTATGCCAACAGCCCAAAATCTTAACCCATTCCAGCAACACTAAGTCTGAAATCTCACCCAAATATCTAAATGGAGGATGGAAGAGATCCATGATTCCTCTTGAGGCAACATTCTCCAGCTGTGAACCTGTGAAACCAGACAAGATATCTGCTTCTAAAATACAATGATGGGACAGGCATAGGAGAGACAGTCTCACTCCAAAAGGGAGAGACTGGAGAGAAGAAAAAGGGGCATGGGTCACCTCCAGAATGCAGGAAAACCTACCAACTATTTCCCTTCTTTCTC